>NC_060276.1:10698873-10764043 GCF_021613505.1 Equus quagga
CTCACAGTTGCAGTTTATTACAGTGGAAGGACACAGACAAAATTAGCAGAAGGAAATGTGTGAGGGACAAAGTCCACGAGAAACCAGGTACAAGCTTTCAGTTGTCCATAGAATAGTGCTGAATTTCAGCAGTACTATGTTGCCTATGTAGTATATTGTCTTTTCCACATAGTTCAGCACAAGATGAGATATAAAATTGCAGAAAGGAGTTGTATGGTGTGAAAGGGAAGCCACACCAATTTCCTGGCTGTTCTACTTTCACACGTGCTAACTTCTGCTACTCCCTCTCCTTGAGCTCTCTCTTCTTTATCTGACCAAGTTCCACTCTTGGTCTTAGCTTTTCTTCCATTGTCATCTCTGTAACTTAGTGATTCCTAGTTCTGTTCTTACATGGAACTTTTTTTTAAATTTAATTGTTTTATTGAGGTTATATTGGCTTTTAACACTGTGGAATTTCAGGTGACACTAATATACGAGTTTTTGTATAGACTGCATCATGCTCACCACCAATAGTCTAGTTTTTACCCATCAGCATACATATGTGCTCCTTTACCCCTTTCACCCTCCCTCACATTGCCTTCCCCTCTGATAACCACTAATCTGTTCTTTTTAGCCATAAGTTTATCTCCCACATATGAGTGAAATCATACAATGTTGTCTTTCTCTGTCTGGCTTATTTTGCTTAGCATAATACCCTCAGATTCCATCCATGTTGCAAATGGCACAATTTTTCTTTTTTATGACTGAATAGTATTCCATTGTGTATATACTACATCTTCTTTACCCATTCATCCATTGATTGGCATTGGGTTGCTTCCATGTCTTGGCTCCTGTGAATAATGCTGAAATGAACATAGGATGCATAAATATCTTTGAGTTGTTGATTTCATGTTCTTTGGATAAATACCCAGTAATGGAATAGCTGGATCATATGGTATCTCTATTTTTAATTTTTTGAGAAATATTCATGCTGTTTTCCATAGTGATTGTACCAGTTTGCATTCCCATCAGCAGTGTATGAGGGTTTCTTTCTCTCCACATCCTGTCCAACATTTGCTATTTCTTGTTTTGTTAATTATAGCCATTCTGATGGGTATAAGGTGATATCTCATTGTAGTTTTGATTTGCATTTCTCTAACAATTAGTGATGTTGAACAACTTTTCCTGTGTCTGTTGGCCATCTATATATTGTCTTTGGAAAAATGTCTGTTCAAATCTTCTGTCCATTTTTTGATGGTGGTGTTTGTTTTTTTGTTGTTGCATTGCATGAGTTCTTTATGTATTTTGAAAATTAACCCTTTGTCAGATATGTTTTGTAAATATTCCCTCCCAGTTGGTGGGCAGTGTTTTGTTTTGGTCATGGTTTCTTCTGCCTTGCGGAAGCTTTTTAGTCTGACATAGTCCCATTTGTTTATTTTTTGTTTGTCTGTTTCCCTTGCCTGAGTAGACATAGCATTCAAAAAGATACTGCTAAGACCAATGTCAAAGATTGTATTGCCTATAATTTCTGCTAGGTGTTTTATGGTTTCAGGTCTTACACCTTACTCGTATGGTGTGAGGTAATGGTCTACTTTCATTCTTTTGCAAGCGGCTGTCCAGTTTTCCCAACACCGTTTTTTGAAGAGAATTTCCTCTGTCCGTTGTATGTTCTTGGCTCATTTGTCGAAGATTAACTGTCCACAGATGTGTGGTTTTATTTCTGGGCTTTCAATTCTGTTCCATTCATCTGTGTGCCACAGCACTTTAATACAACTCTTAATCCTATTTGATATGTTGTCATTAATTGTGCTCATATCCATTTCCCTTACTTCCTTAGTAGTCACTGTCTTATTCTTCTTAGGACAATAACAATAATGTAACTGATGCTTAAATCATACATACTATGTACAAGATGTCCTTCCAAGTGTTTTACATATAATCACTTAATCCTCACAATGGCACCATGAAGTATTGTTTCCTATTGCTGCTGTAACAAATTACCACACAATAAATTACCACGAAATGTAACAGATATTTATTAGCTTACAGTTCTGGAGGTGAGAAGTCTGAAATGGGTCTCATTGGGCTTAAATCAAGGTGTTGACAAGGCTATGGTCCTTTCTGGAGGCACTAGGGGATAATTTGTTTCTTTACCCTTTCCAGGTTCTAGAGATCACACACATTCCTTGGTTTGTTGGCTCCTTTCCTCCATCCTCAAAGGCAGCAATGGTGAGCTGAGTCGATCTCATGCCATCTCTGCTTTTTTCTCTGAGCAGAGTCAAGAAAGATTCTCCACTTTTAAAGATCTATGGAACCCAACCAATAATCCAGGATAATCTCCTCATTTCTTAAATTTCTTAACTTAATCACATATGCAATGTCCCTTCTGCCACGTAAAGTAGCATATTCACTGGCTCTGGGGATTAAGACATGAACATATTTGGGGAGCCATTATTTTTCATTCCACAGGTGCATTGTATCGTATAAATGAAAAACTGGGACTCAAAAAAGTTTAGTAACTTACCAAAACTACTAAATTTTGAGGCTGGGATTCAAACACAGTCTGCCTCTACAGGCCTTCTTAAGTATTACCCACCTATCAGGATCCCCTAAAGAAGACAGCATGGTATTTGGCACTCAGCAGTTGCTCATTGTGTATTCACATAGTTGCTTACAGTCTGAAAGTGGTATAGTAATAAGTTGGAGGTGGGAGAACAGTGAGGGAACCATAACCCTGCACATCTACCTTCATTCTTCCCTTGATTTTCCTTGTCACTAATAAGATTTACTTCAGTTTTCCAATAGATGTACGTATTTCCTTGTAGTTTACCATTACAGTTTAATGTGAATTCCATTCTAACATGACCTCAAGGATTTGGGTAAGCTCAGAATGGTTCCTGAGGAAGATTTCCAATTGTAAGCAGATCTAGACAGATATAAGACCTGTGTCTGCCTGGGGGATTCAGAATAGGTTGCCAAATGCACAAAGACCTAAGAGACCCTAGAAAAAACAGGACACAGGCTCTGGTTCTGAGTTTCCTGAAGCCCTCAGATAAGATTCTAAGCTTTCTTGGCCTTTAACAGTACCCTAATACCCCTCTTAGAGTGTTGAAGCAAAGGACAGAAGTCTGGAAAGCCCTTGCCTATTGCAGTATGTTTTAAAATATGTGTTATTCTTCATGTGTATCTCTCTACTTAATATTCTTCAGGGTCCTTTTACCAGCCAGGATACAAGCTCTTGGGTGTCTTCTGCATAAAAGCTGCAATTAGAATATTTATGTATTTTTAGGGCAATAAAGGAATAACTGAACATCCACATCTAGAAAACTCAATATTTGCATAATGAAGGCTTGTCTTTCTCTCAGTCCCTAGACAGCCTTCTTTGTGTCTTGACAGTTGCATTCCCTGGAGGTCAGTCGTCATTATAAATTTAAAGTGACTTTTACAAGAACTCAATTAAGAACAAACTCAGAAGAAGTTAGTTCACATGTAACTCATGTATTTACTTGGTTACACAAGTAGCATAACAATGACTAGCAATGTGTAACTTCAGAGGATACAGTACCACATAGTTGTTAGCAGTTCCAGTAGCTGAACAAATGCAAATAGAAATTAATCACAAAGTATTTCTAGAGAAAGCATCCTGGGCTTCCTTTTCTACCTTTATTATAGGGCTTAAAGGTTGAAGGATCTCAGATCTAAAAATATTTTTTAATGATTTAGTTGTGTACCTATGTATGGACACAAGAAAGAAGCCTATTTGGCATTAAGAACTGGTGGAAAACTATAGTAACTATAGTTAACATATTTACTAGGGAATATTTGCATACTAAGAAATATACTTTCAAAATCAGTATCTATAAAACAAATCTCAGGGGCCGGCCCCATGGCCAAGTGGTTAAGTTCGCGGGCTCCGCTTTGGCAGTCCCGGGTTTTGCTGGTTCGGATCCTGGGCGGGGACACGGCACCGTTTATCAGGCCATGCTGAGGTGGCATCCTACTGCCTCAACTAGACATGCCACAACTAGAAGCACCCACAACTAGAACATACAACTATGTACTGGGGGGCGGCGGTTGGGGAGAAAAAGCAGAAAAGAAAAATCTCATTTTCTTGCTGATTTTCATTATAAAATCAGAGAAGTAGTCTATGGAGAAAAGAACCAAGGGGTAAATGATTTCTTGGTTTTCTTTTGGGATTTTTCCTTAAATGATGAAAAAGGCACATTTCCCACCTAGCCTTTTTCTTTATGGTGTTCTCAAAATTGGCAAGACTACAAAGATTATTCTTCACCTCTTTTCATCTCGCTAGCACTTCTACAAAAAAAGGACTAAAATTCAAAGCAGTCAATATTGATACTTTTATTAGGCCAGATAGAAGAAGAGAGTGAAATAATTGGCTAAGATCAGGTATGCAGATTTTAGTTAACTATTGTTTTCCCTTACATAAAAAAAAATAATAATACCTCTGCAAGGTAATCTACTACCTCTTACAGCTAAGAATTGCTTTTCAAAAATTGACTATCTGCTAAATCTTTTATTAATATGTGCCCCAATATGAAATATTTAGTCTAATTAACTGTATGAAATAAAGCAAAATGTATAGAGGAATGCTGATATACAAAGTTTCCATTTGAACATAAAAGCAGGAAATAGCAAGAGGTCTCCCTAATATTAATGGCTTGCTGCTCCTGCTTTTTATCTTACTATGGTGATGGAATAGATTGCAACTGGAAAGTTAAGATGAAAGAGTCTGACTCCCTGAAAAACTAACCCATAAAGGAGGAATTGTAACATCAGAAGGACTGTTGTGGAGCACTTTGCCTCCTACAGTCTGCCAAAGGGAGATGCCAGGCCTGAATATGTGTCCTGCGTATCTTTGGAAGTCAGTTGTTCCATAATAATTTTCTCAGATTTTCATGCTGGTGTGGAATGAAAATCTTTCTCATTTCTTTTTCCAAATAAAGTCACAAAGTATTGGAAGTCACAATTAGCATGTAGGGTAAGTTAATTGCTAATATAATCATAGCATTTTAGTCTCAACTCTTCAATTTGGAGAAGTTTTTAACCCTGAGTCATAACGACTTTTAGAGACAGGGAGAAATAGAAGTCAGGACTCCTAACCTCCTTTTCACTACATGATGCAGTTGTCTTTTAAATTTGCCTTTTTCTTATCTGTGGGGACTAGTACAGCATCCCATTTGAGAAATAATTGACTTTTTTCCCTCTAAGTTTATTATGAAGGAAAACCTGCGAGCAATGGAGTTTCCTAAACATGGAGTTAGTGGGTATTCGATACATATTTGTTTGATAAATGAATGCACTGGTCTAGGCACTGGGCTAAAAACTATAAGTATGGAGATCTATATAGCATAGCTTCTATTTTTTAGGAGTTAACACTGTGGTGGGGAGAGAGAGAGACACATAAGCCAGTAATTGTAATGAGATTTCATAATACCTTGTTAGAGACACACAGAGGATGGTTCAGAAGAAAGGAGGAGGAGTACTTAATCTTGATTTGGACAGAAAAGGGAGTGGTTTCTAGGGAAATTACAGTAGGTGAGGTCATTAAAGTATACTAAAGGTTTACATTTTCTTGAAAAGCATCTAGTTATAAATAATCTTCCTTTTGGTAAAGGTCAAAAACAAGATAATTATAAAGTGTATCTGAGGACATGAGTTATATTATTGCTGCTCTTAGTTTATCTCTGAATATTATCATTATCAAACCAAACAAGGAGGACAAGTGTGTGTTGTTATTGTTGTTGTTCAATGTCTTTGTATTTTTTGTTTGGGAGGACACTGTTGAGCCAAACCCACCCAATTATCCAATCATGATGATTTTATTAATATGCTAATATATACTGAGTGGAGAGCACACCCATATAAACTTCTGGACAGAACACATATAGTGACTTGCTTTTTCACACCAACACTTTTCCTTTTATTGCTTGTGTTTATAAGACCATATCCTTTGACTCATGCCTTATGTCCTGCCTAACTCATTAGATCCTCACAAATATCCTTGCCTGGTTCTTCCTCCCCTTCCTAAATGATAAAAGTTGGAGTGCTCCAGTGCTTAGTGTCTGCTTCTCTTCTCTTTGCTCTCTCTACTCACAACCTTGGGGACTTCAGATTTATAGATTTAACTACCCTCTGTATGTTTTCCAAATTTACATCTGTGAATTTGACATCCCTTTTGAACTTCACACTGATATATGCAACTGCCTACTTGACATTTCCTCTTTTCCAAAAGTGAACTCTGAGTTTCTCCCCAAGGACTACTCCTTCACCTCAGTAAATGCCATTCACCCACTTGTTCAGGACAAATGTGTTGTCATTCTTGATTACTCTCTTCACCACTACCCCTATCCAGTGCACCAGCAAATCCTGTTGGCTGTACCATCAAAACATATCCCAAATGAAACTTCACAATGATGTAAATTATTATGAACTCAATAAAATAAAGTAATTCTCCATTAAAAAAAAAAGCTAGATAAGGGGCCATCCCCGCGGCCAAGTGGTTAAGTTCCTGGACTCTGCTTCAGCGGCCCAGGGTTTCGCTGGTTCAGTTCCTGGGCGCCGACATGGCACCACTAGTCAGGCCACGCTGAGGCGATGTCCCACATGCCACAACTAGAAGGACCCATGACTAAATATACAACTATGTACTGGGGGGATTTGGGGAGAAAAAGCAGAAAAAAAAAGATTGGCAACAGTTCTTAGCTCAAGTGACAATTTAAAAAAAAAACTAGATAGAATTTTAATTGTCCAATCACAGAGATCTCCTACTGAGTTATCTCAAAATTGTAGGATATTAGGAAATAGTTAGTTTTCGTAGAATGAAATACCTACTGATTAGAAGGCTAATGTAGCTAAGAAACAGTTCATACCTGATCTAAAGCAATATCAAAGGAATAAAAAAATCCCAAATTATATTATAAAATAATCCAAAATTATAAACTAATTCAAAATTTATCACTCCTGTAAGTATTTCTACTACTAGCTTACTAGTTGGAGCAATCATTATATTTTGCCATAATTATTATAATAGCCCAAACTGGGAAATTTGTGTTCGTTCAGTCTTTGCAATGGAGCAGTTGTGGGTATGACAACTTTAAGGGTACTATTATGCAATGAGTGGTTAAGGTGGAAGGAAGGCCAAGACTATTGGAGGTGAGAAGGTCAAGGAACTAAGAGACCAGGGTATAGAAGGATCGTCTATGTCAACTTTGAAATTGACAAATTGATGGCAAGCATATGGCTAGAAAATAACATGGGGATTCAGATGCTAAAATTTAAAACTTTAAATGAATGAGGGGGAGATCTTTGGTCCCATATATTTCCGCCTTCCTTATAACTCCTCTCTACTTATAGTTTCTGCTTTCTCATAAACTCATAACTCTTAACTGTTCATGTGTTTTCTGCACAGCTTTTCACATTTAGCTCCTGTTAATAGCCTCATTCTCTGCATTGTTTTTCAGTTCAAATTACAAAGAACAAGAAACAGATTGGTGCAATCTATTCCTATTTGGGTAGTCACTTTTTCTGTGTGTGGCAGGTCACATCATACTTTACCTTTTGGTCATGTTCCTGCCTCTGATATGATTAACTGTAGCCAGAGGGCATACAAGGCAGGATAGAACAGGGATAAAGTGATTGTAACTACCTTGGATTGTAACTTCCACTGAAATTGGGTTGAGTGTTTTCTCTTACATGCTAAGGCTTTGAAGGTACTTTGGACATGGCACACAATTATTGAGGTCTCCACATGGTTGTGTTAAAGACAGAAGTAGTGAGACAGCAGAGAAGAGTTAGGCAGTATGAGGAAGTCATTTTACAAATTACTAGCATAGGTGTACTGATTTAAATAGAACAAAACGAAAGAAACTGAGAATGTACATGACTTTAATCAGTGTTTGATGCACCCTAGATATTAAAGTGTGTTTTATTTCCTTTCTTTCATTCATTCACCCAATATTTATTCAGCAGCCATTCTCTTCTGCGTAATGGTATGCAATGAGTAGAGGATCCATGTAAGAAAAATTAAGAATTCTATGAGGTTGCCCCTGACACCAGTACCCTACTTGCTATCTCAAAACTCAGGCCACCTTAACTAGCTCCTAACTCATCAAGGAGAATTTGCAATGTTTTATAAGTGATTTCCTCTTGTTACTTCACTTTCCCTTAATATAAAGTCTAAAGAAGACTCTTACTTCATAGCAAATTAGAAAGACTAATTAAGGCAGGAGGCAATGCTTTGAAGATAAAAGTGGTTGCTGAGTATTAAAGTGCTAAATAAGCATCGCATCCAGCAGCTGTGGGGCTGATGCAGTCTGCAATACCATGCTGTGAATTGAAGGCCCACCATAATGCTTTAAAGAATTACAAAAATCCTTTGTTGAAAATTCAAGTGATACAGTGAAGTGCTTGAATGTCTTGGGTTTCCAATAAAGTATTACTCTATTATCAAGTATATAGTATCTTAAAAAAATACAAAGACCTATGTTCAGGATAAAAATGGGATTTAAGTGGACAGAATGAATGAAGTAAGGAACCGCATCATGGTACACATTCCAATGTTCAGAATGTGTATGAGGTAAAAATGCTCTACTGCATTGCTTGAGCTTGAGTTATAAATTGTAGAACAAAGGAGTTTGGAGACAGAGTTCACGGGGCATCAAAGATGCTCCCAGAATCTGAAAGATTAGGCAAGATAGAGGTTTAAAGTAGGTCTGAGAACATTGATTTAGAGAAGTCCTATAAATACTTCTGCAAGACTTGGTCTTGTCAGGGTTGGGGAAAACAGAATGAAGAATGATATGAGATTGTAGCTTGTTTGCTCATTTATTTAGTTATTTGCTTGCTTACTATTTATTTATTTATTTATTGTACTAAGTTTTATGGGTTGAATTCCCCCCCAAACACACAAAAAAGGTATATTTAAGTCCTAACCCCTAGTACCTATGAATGTGACCTTATTCGGAAATAAGTACATTCTTTGCTGATGTAATTAGTTAAGGTGAAATCATACTGGAGTAGAGTAGGCCCCTAATCCAATATGACTGGTGTCCTTATAAGAAAATAGACACACATAGAGAATGCCATGTGACGATGAAAGCTAAGACTGGAGTTAGGCAGCTGCAAGCCAAGTAGTACCAAAGGTTGCTGGCAAACCATCAGAAACTAGGAGAGAGGCATGGAACAGACTCTTCCTCAGAATCCTCAGAAGGAACCAACCCTGCCAACAGCTTGATTTCAGGCTTCTAGCCTCCAAAACTATGAGAAAATACATTTGTGTTGCTTTAAGCCACCCAGTTTGTGGTCCTTTGTTACAGCAGCCCTAGGAAACTAACACGCTAAGAATGAGGAAATAGCCAATTAAATATATGCATATACATTTATTTTTCTTTCAAATAATTCTGTGGTCACTGGCTGCATGGTTTAGGGCAGGAGTTGGAAAACATTTTCCGAAAAAGGTTAGTATTTCAGCCTTTGTGGGCTGTAAGGTCTCAGTGGCAGTTACTCAGCTCCGTATTGGACTGCAAAAGAAGTCACAGGCAATAAGTAGCAAAGGTGTGTGGCTGCTTCAATAAAACTTTCTTTATGGACAGTGAAATTTGAACCTTACATCATTTTCAACTCTCATGAAATATTATTCTTCTTTTGGTTTGATTCAACCATTTAAAAATGTAAAAAAACCTTTTTAGCTCGTAGATCAGATTTGGCCTGTGGGCCATAGTTTGCCAACCCCTAGTGTAGGGAAAGAAGATAGCTTTTGATTCAGATAGACCTGGCTCTACCACTCCCCAGCTGGCTAATTTTTGATGTTACTTTACTTCTCTGTGTTTGGGTTTCCACCCTAGCAAACTAGAAATAATTATGGTTTCCTCAAAGGACTTTTAAAAGAATAAATTAGCTCTTCGCAGGATTGGTTTTATGGACACCTGATCTGTGCAACCGCCCAGGGCCCTGCACTCAGAAGGGCCTTGCTCTTCGTTTAGTGCTCTGTTGTCACCATCTTGAGATTTTTAATAATTGTGAACAGGTCCCGTAATTTCATTTTGCACTAGGGCCCTGCAAATTATGTAGCCAGTTAAAGCTCCTAGCACAGACTAGGAGCCCAAAAAGAATAGCTATTTTTATTGCTGTGCATTGTAATGTGTGAATAAGTATAGATTAATGAAAAGCTAAACTCTATCCTTGGTTAAACGGCCATGGCTTCTTTGGGAAAGGGCAAGGATATTCTCTCACAAAACAGAAGCAGTGATTACTAGAAAGAAAGACAGACTTGGAACAGATGAACAGACTGACATGGAAAGTAAAGACATAGTGCCCTAACTCTGTAACATCACAAATTAGCTGCAAGAGGAAATGGTCCAGAGACAGCCAATTTCTGTGGGGGACCTAACTATTCTATTGTGATGAAAGTTTGTACTATGAAATAACTTTGGAAATGCGCTGGCTTTGCAGGAATATGTGCACAGAATGTTAAACAAATCCTTGCAGTTGAGTCTTGCGGCAGTCTTTATTTTGAGTAGTGACATCATAGCATTTATCCAAACACTTGTTTAAATCGAAATGCAAAAAGAGGTGCATTGCAGGGTCTGCTGAGCAGTGTAAATCTAACATTGGTAGAAATCTGGGACTCTGAAGCTGTCTTGCCAACACAGCACAGTCTGACCTATTATTAATTTCTTTTCTCATTGTACATGACCAAATTGGAAAACTCAGAGCTCCAAATGAATTAGGTGATCACCAACTTCTTACCCCACTTTTAAGAATTGCTGCCGAGGTAGAGGCAAGTACTATGTGATTCATAAATAAAGAAGCCACATCTTTTTTTTTTCCCCTGTGGTATGTTTTTTTTTTTCTCCCCAAAGCACCCCCCAGTACATAGTTGTATATTCTAGTTGTGAGTACCTCTGGCTTTGCTATGTGGGACACCGCCTCAGCATGGCCTGATGAGGGGTGCCATGTCCACGGGCAGGATCCGAACCTGGGAAACTCTGGGCCACTGAAGCGGAGCCTGCGAACTTAATCACTTGGCCAACGGATCCGGCCCCCATTGTTTTCTTTCTGGGAAGACACTTTTATTGGTAAGAAAGCTCCCTTTGACAGTTTTCCAGCATGTTTGGGTTTATGTCAAACAGCATTTCCAAATCTTTTGGCTGACACAAGAATTCCAATTCCAGGCTCATAAGCTAAAGCCAGTTCATCCTAGCTACCGTGAGCTTTGCTAAAGCTTTAATCATGAGGACATATGAAATAGAAAGTGAAGATGGTCCATCCAAAAAGCTTCTACTCAGTGACCATTCTGCCAATGCCATACATCCACTCTAGAGAGTGGCTTCAGCCACTGGTTAGATATATCTTGTTCAGAATTAGTTAAGCAAATGAAACAATTATAAAATGAATTATAGCATTTACTAAGCAGTTTATATTATGTAGCAGCGACAATTATGTACAGACCTTACTGCCGTATGCAATTGATGTAAACTTTCATCCTCTTCCCACTAAGGTATTAGTGAAGCTCTGAGTTACTTATGTGTGAAGTATGCTCCTCCTAAACTTAGACGGTTTGCTTTCTTTTGTTGTCTAGGTGGCTGGGCTGGACCTAAGCCACTTCTCCATCTCTTGCTAATTCCCATTGGGCTAGTCACCTCCCTGTATCAGCACACATTCAAGGGTAAGTATACCGGCCTTATAACTTCACATTCCTATCCAAGAAAGTGGATGAGAAATACAAACCTTATTAGCCAACAAGTTCAGGAATCTCTGCTCTGCACCTCCCCTGGCCTCCTGTGATTGTGCACTGAGCCACTTTGCTGTTCATTAGCAACTCCAATATGCACTGTTCAGGGATGGACAGAGAAGGTGAAGATCAAATTAGTCAATTTGGCTTCTTGTTAGTAGCTCTGGCAAAAGACTTGGAGGGTTTGCAACTAATGGCTAAAATGAGAGGAAATCATCCATGCTGTTCCTACTCTTGATTCCCGAGTGAGCAGAAGGCTGGCTGATTTCCTCTTTGTTAAATAGTGTCCTGAGGGTTTGAATGCTTTGTAAAAATGCCAGCCTTAAACTGTGTCTACAATGGGAAACTAATCATTTGGCTGGGATCAAATAGATTTGCTAGTTAAGTTTAAAAGACGAAATAGATTTAACTGATTCTCCCTTCCATTAAATGACTTTTTTTAAATCTCTCTTTGAGGTTTTGTTTTGTTTCATTTTTTATATCAAAAAGGCATGGTCTTTGGGAGTAAGATGGGACTGAAAATAAACAAGTAAAAAATTAAGTAAATAAATACAGTAATTTTAGATAGTAGTAAGGTCTAGGAAGAAAATAAGGCCCGATGAAGAGTCAATGACTTGGATGGGGACATAAGGTTATTTTAGATAGGGTGATCAGAGAAGGCCTTGTGAGCAGATGGCATTTGATCAGAGACCTGGGTGAGGAGAAGGCGAAGGTTTGTGTGGATCTAGTGGGAGCACCTTCCAAGCAGAGAGAGGAGTGGCAAGTGTAAATACTCTGAGGCAGAAAGTAATTTTGGCTGCAAGAGGAGCTGCCATTAGGCACGTGTGACTGAAACGTTGAACAAGGGGAAGTGTGGTAAGGGACTCACTTAGAGGTGTAGACACAGATCAGAGGACACAGAGACCTGCAGGCTCTGCTGAGGGTTTGGGGCTTGATTCTAAATGCAGTGGGAGCCACTGCAGAGTTTTAAGCAGGGAAGAGGCATGGTGAAATTTATGGTTTATCCTGTCTGTTGTGTTGAGAACAGATAATAGGGCATTTAAGAATTGAAATTGGGGGATCAGTTAGGAAGTTGTTGAAATAAGCCAGATGAGAGATGAAGTGGGAGATTGGACTAAGGTGGTTATGGTGGAGATGGTGACAAATAGCAGGATTTGAGATCAAATTTTAGGGTAGAACTTGCTACTGGATTAGATATTGGAAGGGAGTAGGATTGAGGAAAAAAAGTTAAGGAGGGGCTGGTCCAGTGGCATAGTGGTTAAGTTCACAGGCTCTGCTTCGGCGGCCTGGGGTTCATGGGTTCGGATCCCAGGACCTACACACTGCTCATCAAGCCGTGCCGTGTCATTGTTGCACATACAAAATGGAGGAAGATTGGCACGGATGTTGCTCAGGGCTCATCTTCCTTACCAAAAAAAGAAAGAGGCAGAGAGAGAGAGAGAGAAGTCAAGGAGAACTCTTTGCTCAAATGGCGTGAGAAACTGTGTGACTTTGGATGAGAAACTCAATATCTCTGAACCTGTTTCTTCATCTGTAAAGGGAGAATGACTGCAGCTACACCCCATAGTCAGTCATGCATTGTGTACTTAACTAACGTTAGTTGAAGGCCTCTCACATGTCAGATGTTTTGCTGTTGCCTTACATTTTTTAACTTAAGTTGGCCCTCACAAGGATTCTAGAGGGTTATTAAAGGGCATTATTCTACACACAAGGAAATTAATGCACAAAATGGTGACGGTTTGATATCACACGGCAAGTAAGTGGCAGATGCAAGACTTAAATCCCTGTCTGTTTGCTTCAAAGCTCGTGCTCTTTCTGGTTAAGTGCTACCCAGCAGTGTGATGTTGGACTGAACCTCAGAGACACGACTCGATCTTAAGGACCTGCAATGCTATAATTGGGAATCCAAATAGGAAGTAAATCTCGCAAACTTTATAGAAAGAAACAAGCCCAGAGTTGCTCTTCTAGTCCCCTGGCGCTCATTCTAGGAGATGGAGTAGGAAACGGCATTCTGTTGAAGTTTGCCCAGAGTTGTCAACATTTTTTTATTTGTCCCAGTTTAATTTTAAACTGAATGTTAATAAGCAGATGGGAATCCCACTAGCAGTTTGGCTTGGAAATGCAGAATGCCTAAAATGAGCTAACCCAAAGCACTCACTGCCTATTGCATTGTCAGGATAGTACAAATATTAAGAAAATGGATTTTTAAAATGTGAGAACAGCAAAAATACCCTGAGTCAAATGCTACTAAAAATGAGGATTATATCCTATTAAAGACAAAGGCTCCCCATGCATAGACCTTGATGTGGAATTTAAGAGAGAGAAAAACAAAGGGTGTGGAAATGTTCAATCAACCAGGTTAATCCTTATTTATGGAGAAGAAACTGAGATTCAGCACTTTTAAGTTGTCCAACCATTCCTCCAACAGAAGTCCTCTGACATACATTACATATCTTTTTCTTCTTTACCATATAGTTCTAGCTTCTAGAAGACAAAGGGAAGTTCTACTGATATCTACCAGAGCCTGGTGCTACATAAAATTGGGAGACTATGAAAGCTCTTAAGAAATGTCCTCATGCTTCCCTCTTTCTCCAGGTCAGCATTCAAATCATTCCAGAAAACAGTCTTCACTTCCTCCTAACATCATCCAGAGGCAGAGACTTACCTGGATAATATGGCCCTTTGCCTCTCATGCACATTTTCACTTGTATAAACGTCTGTGCCCTGTAACTATTTTGTGTACTGCTGTGCACTGGTGTGATGCAAGACATACCAAGAGCATTTCATAGATTGCTAGTGTGCACATGTATGGGTCATTGGCCCCAGGTTTCAGTTTCTTCTTTGTTAGTGAAAGACTGTGGGTTGTCTGATTCAACTGCTTGACTCAGCTTTTGAAAAACAGAAGACAAACGAAATGAAAGGATACTTTTCTTTAAAGTAACAACACAAGAACTAGTATTAGAAGCTGCCTTAGTGGAGATATTAAATCTACCATAACATTTGTTGCAGGTAGCAATTTGTGCTTTTTTGGTATCATTTTGGGGCAATAAACTTGACAAAATGAAGACGTGATCATTTCAGGGCAGAAATAACATTACAGCAGAAGATTCAACAAGATTGCTAGGTTATTACATTGTGTTTTTTCTTCTAAAAATGAAATACTGTAGTTTAAAAAACTACTTAGCTGCAATTTGGAGTTATGTTAAAGACACATTTCATAGTTAAGTTAAATTACTCTTCAGGGACTGAATTTTAACTAAAAGACGACAAAACAGTAAAATACAGCATCAACAGTATTGGCTAATGAAAAAGCTAATATAGAAGAAAATTATGAAATAGATGGGTTATATAATCATTGTATATACTGTTAATTCTCATCATTATCGAAGAATGAATCTACATCCTATAGAACCTAATAAATGATTTCTGGAAAGGTGGATATCAAATCTGAGGATGAATTTCTGAATGATTCAAGTTTGTGAGCCTATGCTTGAGGACACGTGGCATTTACAGTTTTGTTAAAGCTTGGCCTGGCTTCTTGAAGGTAATTTGCTAGCTATCCAACCATAAACAGGCTAGAGCAGTGAGGAGGTCCAAGGGCTGTTGTTGCCCCAATGAACTATTTGATTCTATTGTGCAAACTAAGATCTAATTTCTGCATCTCTTAACGGAGAAATTGAGGCCTAGAGAAGCATAAACTCAGTGTTCCTCTCTAACCTTACCCTCAACCCTTTATGAATTGAATACCTCAGTCTTTCTTGGTCAGGTCTAGTAGACAGAAGAGAATTGACCGATAGGATTTGCCTAGCAGGTGTTTTTGACTATTGTCCAGCTCGTTCTAAGAAGTGGGAGGGACAAAAAGCTGGTAACGATGTGACAGGGCAAGGCAAGAGTAGGGAAGGGGAGCATTTTTGAAAAGTAAGCGGGCAAGGTAGTATGTCCCTTGTTTTAAATATATTGCTGATTATCATATGTACAATGGACAAATACCTTATTTTCAAGAATGTAATATTAAGAGCCATTATTTAAAAATAAATTTTGCAAATGAGTACCTTACAAGGTTAGTCAAGGAACACCTACGTGAACTTTAGCACCTCCAAAGGGTCTTAATTTACAAAAATCTGCTTAAACATGCAGCAAAAATTTGTATTACATGCTAGATATGCAATTTCTAAAAATTTAGACTTACTCTCCAGTCAAATAAAACCACCAGTGACTGGAAAATCATAAAATAAGCCTCAATTGTCAACTCAGATACTCTCTTTTTCTAAATAAAAGCAAAATCTTGAAAAAATTTTAGCCCACATTTTTAAAAAAAATTATTGAATTAGCCCTCATTTAAAAAAGACTGCCCAAATTCTGTTAAAGCTCTCTTCTGCTACATTTTTTTTTTTACCACTTTTGTTACTTGCAGAAACTTCATAACGTGAATGGGCTAAGGACTTGAAAAGATACTACAAACACAATAACATAAAACAAAACAAATAGCAGACAAACACGCACAGTATTTTATTCTTACTGGTATTCAAGAAAAAACAGACTGAAATAAAATAATAATAATAATAGTAAAGTACAGTTTGCATCAGCAAGTTAACAAAAATAAAGTGATGTAAACTGAGACTCCTACACTTAACACAGACTTGGATCACTCAGATTTTACTGGTGGGCAGGAAACAAGGGTACATCCTTCTGAAGGTAATTTAGCAATACATCAAGAGCAACAGAAATAGTTTTATTTGACCCATAAATTCTGATCCTGGAAATCTGTCACAAAGAAATAATCCAACTGAAGGAAGAAATATATTCTAAGACAGTGGTTCTGAACCACTTTGCAATTTGCCCCCCAGGAGACATTTGATAATGTCTAGAAATATTTTGCTTTGTCACAACTGTGAGAATGCTACTGGAAGTTAGTGGGTAGAGGTCAGGGATGTTCTTCAGCATCCCAAAATGCACAGGACAGCCCCTCACAGAAAATAATTGTCGCTAGTACCAAAGTTGGAAACCTTGCTCTAAGGTGCTCATTGCAGGATTATGTATAATTATTGACACATTAAAACAACTTACATTCCCCTCCCCCTACAAAGACATGGAAATTCAGGATGTCCAGATGCATGAATCCACTCGATAGATTACTATGTAGACATTTAAAAGAATAGGGTGTTTTAAGTTATTCTTTTAAACGTGGAACCAATACAATCTAGTACAATCGATGAGAAAAACTAGTGGGTTATTTGGTTAGTAACAGAAGTTCATTGTCATATTTTGGACTTGTGAAAAACAATCAGTCTTTTATTCACACAACATCATATACTATCTGTACAGAGTTCATTGATCTCGCCACCTTCCAGGGACACTGGGACCTGGGCCCTACATGAAAGAATGTGTCTAGGCTCGGGGCCAGAGATGACCACTTCAACCCTGACCCCAAGGCACAAATTAATAAGAACATGTCCTGCATCATGTTCCTTGTCTGGGCTGGCCACCCTTAAGGGCATCTGACTGGACTATAGAAACATCCCATCCGTGGGAACAAGAAGAAATAACTCAATGTATCCAAATATCTGAAACCCCAAGTCAGAACCCAGATAAACCTTAGGATAAAAGGGAGTCATAAGCATAGAACAATTGGGAGTCTCCCTGAGGAGAGGATGCTCTGTCCCAGACCAGAACAATCGGCACTCCCGCCCGCCGTAAACCTGTTGGGACTTCTCTGGCTGATTGTGGTGTGGATGTTGTAAGCACCGATTTGCAGCTATCTGCCTTTCTTTTCCCCCACTTTATTTCCCTCAAAAATAAACTCTGATTGCTTAAACAACGAAGCAGCTTTGGCAGTACCTGTCATTTCTTATCCCCCACGGTTGCGGGAAATACTATTTCAAGGGAATAAGACACGTATATTTAGGGCAAATGAACGAGTCATCTACTCGCCTACTATGATCTCTGGTCTAAAAAAATTGCTGATTAAATGAAAAGATAATACGTCAAATCAAGGAAAACACCCCAAGAATCATTATATATTTTGCTGAGGTGAAATTTATCCCCATCAATTGCAAACTGAAAGAAGCTCACCTCATTCAGTCTGTTCAAAGAGCCAATTAGCAGTAACTCATCCTCAGCAGGATCTAGGACAGTCAATTCCTTGTCATCCAAGTCTGCATTTCTAGGTGGTACAAGGTCAGAAAGGGAAAGAAAAAGGAGCAAGAAAATTTGGAGTGACATCTTTATAGCACTGGAAAATAAAGATGCCCCAACTTAAAATTATTTAGTGGTGTGTGTGTGTGTGTGTGTGTGTGTGTGTGTGTGTGTGTGTGTGTAAAGTGAAGTGAAGATGATATTATGCTTTCTGTATTCTTCTTTTGGTGAGGAAGTTCGGCCCTGAGCTAACATCTGTTGCCAATCTTCTTTTTGCTTGAGGAGGATTGTTGCTGAGCTAACATCTGTGCCAATCTTTTTTTATTTGGTATGTGGGATGCCACAACATTATGGCTTGATAAGTAGTGTGAAGGTCTGCACCCGGGACCTGAACCAGTGAAACCCAGGCCACCGAAGTAGAACACAAGAACTTAACCACTATGCATCCAGGCCAGCCTCCTGCTTTCTGTATTCTGTATCTTTCTGTATTAAATTGAGTGGAGGTAGTACTCAGTATGTGTATGCTAGGGGAGCACATGAGTGCAGTCTTGCCCTCTTTTTCTCATGATGGCCCATGCTATAGGAAAATGTCATTTTTCCAAATAATTTTTTTCAGTGACTGATTATGTGCTTCCCCTGGAACCAAGCTGCTCCTCTGGCTTCTGTGGCCCCCAGAATGCAAATGTGGAGCAAGAACATGAGTAGTACTTTTTGAAGCTCATGTCATTAAAAGAGTGAATTTTCTAGTGTTCAGTCAGAGTGAAGGAAGTACTGATGTTTTGAAATAAAGAATACAAAAATAGGACAGTGTGCTAGAAAAAATATAAATTTTGGAGTCAGACACATCTGTCTTCAAATCCTAGCATGAATATTTTGAGTGACCAAAGGCAGGTTACTTAAACTTTCTATATCCAAATCACTTTGTTTCCTACCGGAAAAGTGACCTGCCCACTACAAATCTTGCTGTGGCCTGGACACGTTTAATGTTGGTGATATATAAAAGGATGTTCTTCCAAGTATAAGGTTCTAACAGGAAGATACCCTGCATGCTCAATCTTTGTAAACAGTCCTGAAGAGCACAGCCAGAGAAATACAGCTACATTTCAAATTTGACCATGGCCCTTTTTTGCTTTAAACCCCTCAGTAGCTTTCTATCATCTGTGGCAGCAGCTTTCAAACCTTTTCATTCTAAGACTCTTTACAATCTTAATAATTATTAAGGACCAGAAAGAGCTTTTGTTTATGTGAGTTGTATCTATTGATATTTACCATGTTAGAAATTAAAATAAAACTGACTATAGTAAACCTATTACACATTAAATATTTAATGAAAAATAACTATATTTTTAAAAAGAAACAAAACAAAACATGAAGAGTGATGTTGTTTTATATTTTTTACAATTTTCTTTAATGTCTGGCTTAATAGAGGACAGCTGGATTTTAATATCTGCTCCTGCGTTCATTTTGTTGCAATATATTGTTTTGGTTGAAGTGGATAAAGAAAAATACAGCCTCCCACAGATACGTAGTTGTAAAAGGGAGGACTATTTTATTAGCTTCCTCAGATATGTTTGGTTATTCTTCTCTGATACTACACAAAAACTAAACAACTGGTAGTTTCTTAAAGCCTAGTTGCAATAGGGACTCCTAGGCCACATCAGTGAACTTTTTGTACTCTATTTCATTGAAATTCCTTGATCTGTCTTACACTTCGAATAGATGTTTTATCCATGCATGATTTTGTCACATCAAGCACTAGTCATTTTAAAAATTTTGGTTCACTAAGTTATGCAGATCTTTCAAATGTTGGCTCATTTTCATTATAAATATTAAAAATTCACATTTTTTAATATCATCACCAATCTCATCAGGTTATTGGGAAGCTGTCAAGCTCACTGTGGTGAATACAAATTTTCCAAAATTTTAATTTTCACTAAAAGCTTGAATTTTATCATTGGAAACAAACAGTATCAGATGTTTTCCTTGAAGTGACAGGCTCACTTTATTCATTCTTGAGAAAATATCTTCCAAACACCCAATCTGAATAACCAGACTGTCAGTCATTCTTTCAAATAGAAACAGTGTTTCATGGAAAAATCAGCTAGTTCGTCTCCCAAGCCAAACAATTACACAAGTGCTTTTCCTGGAGACAGCCATCATACTTGAGTTTGCAACAAAAGTGATTTACGCATCCGTCCCCATTGTCACACAGCATGTTAAAAATACGTGTGCTTAAGGTTGAGATTCAACAAAATTAATAATTTTTCCTGCTTTATCAAAGTCATTACTAAGTGAAAGAAGCTTTTCCCTTCTTTATTTCTTTCTTATTTTGCTGTGAACAACTGACAGTGAGGAACACAAGATGACTAGTACATTTTAGAATACACCTTGGTCCTAGTCTTGATTTGTGGTAAGATGACAGGAGTTTTACCCACCATTGCTCTTGAAACACCAGTGCAAATGTCAGCACAGAGAAAAGGCAAATAACGTCTACATATTATTTTGAAAATAGTTCTGCCTTTGCAGACTCCCTGAAAGTGTCTGAGGACCACACTTTGAGAAACACTCTTATACTGGGTAAATTACAAGCTCCTAAGCAGGGCATGCACAGCTTCCTATATGAGGTTTTTACCTTTATCTCCAGCCCTGTTGCACTTTATGTGCCAATAATCCTGAAATGCCTCTAGTCCTGAATAGGCCATGCTTGTTCATGTGTCTCTGCTTTCTCTGATGCCTTTCAGGCCACTTGATGCACTGTGATACACAATGCCTTTCTGACTCCTAGTCATCCTTTTTTTAAGATTTTGTTTTTTCCCTTTTTCTCCCCAAAGCTCCCTGGTACATAGTTGTATATTCTTAATTGTGGGTCCTTCGGGTTGTGGCATGTGGGATGCTGCCTCAGCGTGGCTCGATCTGTGATGCCATGTCTGCGCCCAGGATTCGAACTGACAAAACACTGAGCCACCTGCAGCAGAGCGCATGAGCTTAACCAGTCGGCCACGGGGCCGGCCCCACCTACTCATCCTTTGAGATGTAATTCCATTGCCAGTTCCTTCGCAAAGTCTTCTTTAAAATCCTCCCACCTAGATCCTTCCTCCTCTGTGCTTCTTAGTACTTTTTGCACATCTCCTCCACTCATACTCTCCTATCACAATAGTCTGCTCCTACTTTATTATCCCTCTTCCCTACAAGATTAAAGCTTCTTGAGGGCAGAAACTTTGCCTTAGTAGTGGTTGTAACCCCATAATGTTCGCTTCATAGATTAAGTTTTCAATAGGTGCTATTCGAATGGATGGATGCAATGATCAATGTAAATATACTCAGCAAGACAAGCTTGGGAAAAAATGAACAATCCAAACAAAACATGTTTTTATTTAAATTTTACCATCTGCACCACAAACAGATTTTCACTTGAACACAGAATTCAACCAAATAACAAAATGATAGGGTCCTTCTTTTATCTGATACCTATTCAACAAACTCATCAAATGTCTACTTTTTTCCTGTCTCTATCCCTCAGGCTAGAAAAGACGAGAACCACTGGTTATGGAATGACAAGCATTGCTATGATTGAAAGTAAACTGGACTTGGAGGCAAATATTTGTTTTTATTCTATGTCCTTCATTTAATAGCTATGTGACCTTGGACAAATTATTTCATGTCGCTGAGCCGCAGTTTCCTGAGCTGCAAAATGGAAATATTAGTACCTATTTAAAACAAGTTATAATAATCACATGAGAGAATTTAAGTAAAAACTTCTGTTATGGTTCCTAGTATACAATAAATGCTCAATAAACATTGATTTAAACCAAATGGTCATGGTTTTAGTCCTCAAGGATACTACAAACTGATTGTACCATCATATGTATGAACAAATATTCTTAATTAGGGCAAAAGGAAGTAAAATTCAAAATAACCATGCAAGTAACATGGTTTAAGAGCACAGATTAAGAAAGTATATTGAAGAAAAATGGAAAAATCAAGAAGCAGTGTTGCTAGGGCCCTGCAATCCCTTGCTACTCAACATGAGATCCATGGACCAGCACTGGTATCACTTGGGAGCTTGTACAGAATCATGAGACCCATCTCAGAACTTTTGAAGCAGAATCTACATGTTATGAGATCCCTAGGTCAATCCTCTGCACATTAAAGCTTGAGAAGGACTTTTATAGCCAGACAGACCTAGTGTCATTAAGATTTCCTATAAAGTAATTAATGCTGTATGCAACCTTGGGCCCATTTCTTCTTAGTGTTCTAAAGGCTCACTTAAATCTTTGTAAGCTTTTTGAGTACTGTAGCTGGTATTGATTTCACCTTGTTCATTTCGCCTCACATGGAAGTGAAAATCTCAAATTATCTTATTTGCCTGGATGAAGCTAAAGATCAGGTTAAACTCCTTGCAAAACCAGGAAGTGAACTTTGGACTTCGGGTGCTAAACGAAATACACATGTCATATTTCAGTCTCTTGTCAACCTTAAAAGAGAACCAGTGAAGAAGAATTCTTCCTTCTGCTAGCATAAAAGACTTGGATTTCAGTGTTTGGTTAGGGATTTCATCTGTTAAAATGTTTTCTGAATATTTAATAAACACAAATGAGCATTTACCAAAGATAAGATTTTGCATATAAATGTCCCTATATAGCAAGAAAGATAGGCACAGGAGATGAATTTTACAAAAGTTATTCCTCAGGGAGGTAAGCCTTTTAAAACCTAAGTGTATTCTTTATCGTTAGATATTATGGACAATCACAGTGGTTCTCAACCTTTGCTCTGTGTATGAACCATTTAAGGACCATAATAAAATCCATATTCCAGGGCCTCGCCCCTAGAAGTTCTGATTCAGTAAGACTGAAATAGGATGAAAAAGATTTCATCAAGGTCTTCAGTTGATTGCTTGCAACCATGGTTTGAGAAATGCTGAAAGCCATCTAAGTCAGAATATTGAATCAGAACACCTGGGAAATGGAAGAGCCGACATGAAATAACTGAGTATTTAGTATGCACCAGGTTTACTAAGAATAATATTACACATGATCCTTACATTTTCATTTTATGGGGGGCTGTTATGTCCATTTAACAGACTGGAAGCTAGCTTACACAGCTGGGAATAGTGGAGTCAAGATATGCTCTTAAGTCTCTCTGACTCTCTAACTTATGCTCTTCTCATCACCACACAATGTAAACCTTTAACCTGAGTTTGAATGTTGGCTCTGCAACAATTTATTTTTACAACTATGCACAAGGTACTTAATCTCCTTGAGTCTTAATTTTCTCATCTTAAAAATAGGGATAATAAAAGCAGCTGTGTCACCTTTGCAGGATTGTTGCAGCAATCAGAGATAATCATGGAAGTGATCACAAATGTGAGTTCTTGAATTTTTATTTCCATAAAATATGTCCCTTGGTCTTGGTTGGTCATTGAGCAGTCCAATCCTAATTTGACATCCGAGATCAGCATAAAAGTATTTTATTTGGTCTTGTATTTTTGCTTGCTTGTTTCTGGTGATAAATAAATGCATAATTATTGCAGAAATTTTGGAAAAGATATAAGACACAAAACCAATGCAATCCTGAGAAAAAAAGAACAAAGCTGGACTTCAAAATATACTACAAAACTATAGTAATTGGGAAAGCATGGTACTGGCAGGAAAGCATGGTACTGGCAGAAAAACACACACAGATCGATGGAAGAGAAGTGAAAGCCCAGAAATAAAATCACACATCAGTGGACACAAAGGAGCTGAGAACATACAATGGACAGAGGAAAGACTCTTCAATAAATGGTTTTGGGAAAACTGAACAGCCATGTACAAAAGAATGAAAGTAGGCCATTTTCGTATACCATTCACAGAAATTAACTCAAAATGGATTAAAGACATGAATGTAATACCTGGAGCCATAAAACTCCTAGAAGTTATAGACCGTACAATCTTTGACACTGGTCTTAGCAGTATCTTTTTGAATGCCTTGTTTACTAAGGCAAGGGAAACAAAATAAAAAATAAATAAATAAGACTACATCACACTAAAATCTTATGCAAGGCAAAGGAAACTACAAACAAAACAAAAAGACAACACACCAACTGGGAAAAAAATATTTTCAAATCATATGTCTAACAACTGGTCAATTTCCAAAATATGTAAAGAACTCATACACCTCAAAAACAAGAACAAAAAACGATAAAAAATGAGCAGAGGATATGAACAGACATTTTTCCAAAGAAGATATACAGATGGACAACAGGCACATGAAAATATTTTCACCATCACTAATTATTAGGGAAATGCAAATCAAAACTACAATGAGATATCACCACACACCCATCAGAATGGCTACAACTAATAAGACAATAAATAACAAATGTTGGAGAGGATATGGAGGGAAGGGAACCCCCATGCAGTGTTGCTGGGAATGCAAACTGGTACAGCCACTGTGGGAAACAATATGGAGAGTTCTCAAAAAATTAAAAATAGAAATACCATATGATCTAGCTATCACACTACTGGATATTTCTCCAGAGCACATGAAATCAATAATTCAAAGAGATTTATGCATCCCTGTGTTCATCACAGCATTATTCTCAATAGCCAACATGTGGAAGCATCTGAAGTGCCCATCAACAGATGAATGGATAGAAAAGATGTGGTATGTATACACAACAGAATACTATTCAGGCATAAGGAAGACAAAATCGTGCCATTTGTGACAACACGGATGGACCTTGAGGGTATTATGCCAGACGAGAAAGAAAAACAGTGTATGATTTCACTCATATGTGGAAGATAAACACATGGACAGAGAGAACAGATTAGTGGTTACCAGAGGGGAAGGGGCTGGGGGAGGGCAAAAGGCATCAAGGGGCACATATGTATGGTTATGGATAAGAATTGGACTATTGGTGGTGAACACAATGCAGTCTATACAGAAACTGATATATAATAATGTTATACAATGTTATAAGCCAATATGACCTCAATAAAATAATTTTAAAAAGAAAAGAAAAACCAAGTTTACACCCAAGAGGGAATGGCCAAGATTAACACTATTCTTGAAGACCTAAAGGATGCAAGGGGCAAGGGGTGATCCCCATCATATCCTCATTAATTAACCAGTCTGCAAAAAAAATTACTTTATTTCCCTTCAATTAACATAATTTTATCTTCAAATCCTTTTCCCTCTGTCTTGGAAGAACATCCCATCATTTATGATTTCTATTTCCCCTTCCCGGATAGTACAAGGATTTAATGAGCTGTTGAAAAAGGAAATGAAAGATTGGCCTCTAACCTTTCCTCTGACTCATCATAGTAATGGAGGTTGCAGGTCCACACGCAGGGTCTCGCCACCTTCACTGAGCTCCTTTTCTAAGACGTGTGCAGGTCCCTGCTACCTCAGACTCGGAGATCTGTGTCTTTCCAAGACTGGAGAAATCACCCTCTTCTCCCTTCTCTACTCTCGAAGGCACTTTTCTTTCTCTTTCTGACTCCACTTATGTAAACTTAGTCATAGTTCTTCAGTGGGTTTAGGCTTTTATGAACAATGGGACATGTCCATAACTATAAGCTGCTTTGCTAGTCGGTCCTGCAAAAAGTACTTGGGGTAAGAAATTATAAAGGACTGAGCTTCCTGCTTGGATTGTGGGGGAAAAGAACACAAATACATAAGGAGAAAAGTCCATATTCCTTTGTTAAAAAAAAAAAAAGCTACTACATGTAGAAACATATAAACATTCTAGGAGAAAAGACACCTGTAATTCATGATTCACACAAAACCATTACTGTCAGTTTGGCATATTCCCTTGTATTTGGCATTTATACTCTAATCTTACACTTAGTATTGTATCTTTGTTTTCTGTTATTATTATACAAAAATTTTTATTTTGCTTAAAACGAGTGAATTTTTAGATTGTATCCAAATTTGTATAATTATAAATAGTATTGTGATACATACATTCATACAAAATCTTTTGTCTGCCTTTTTACCCATTTTCTTAAGAAATATGCCTAGTAGTGGAAATATTGGCCTGTAAGGTATGGAGCTTTTACGACATGAAAAATCCATTCGTTAGTTCAACAAGGCTTTCACTGAATACCATTTATTTTCAAGCTACAGGAGAAATTTGCCTTCCTGTGAGTATATCTATATCGCCAGACGAGATGGAGCTTCAGAATGTGGTGATCAAAATGTCAAGGATTAACAAAAACTGTTGGTCCCACTGATCATATCCACCTTAATGAAAAGAATGTGAAGGAGCAGAATATTTGAAATCTAGATTGAATGAATTTTGATTCTCCTCTGGTTTTGTTGAAGTCCTAAAGACATTACAAATTTCAAAGTGTTCATTAGCAGAGTTTAAGCATTTGCAAGATGATTGTTCAAGGAAAGATAGGGACAGGACTGGCTTCATGGACATGTGATTCGTACAGTTGCACTTGACCCCACAATTAGAAGGACCCTGTACTTGGTTTAATGCTCTTCTGTTGCCATCTTGAAATTTGTAAAAAGTTTTGGACAAGGAGCCTCACATTTTCATTTTGTACCAAGTCCTGCATAGTAAGGTATTATTGCCATAGAAATGACACAGTTATTGGATGAACCGAAAGATCTTTAGAGCTAGCTCTGATATTTTATAATACTATCTGTTTTCTACAGGGCCCTTTAAATGTATCGGGCCCCCTAGCACAATTCCTTCATTAAGAATTCCATAAAGATCAGGAGTGATGTCAGCATCATGGTGGAGTGAGCTCTTCCCTTGGACTCTCCCCTCTAAGATACAATTAAAAGGACTTTTACACGCCAACAGAGGATGTATACACATCACAAAAGATGTCTGAGGGACCCATGCAGCCATATGCCTGAAGGTGGTGATGGAGCTGGATCCTCTGGAGGAAGTAGAAGCTGATCCACAGGAGCTCCATACAGTGAGGAGGGACGCAGTGGTGGGAATTGTGCAGATGAGAAGGGTTCCCTGTCCCTGCCAAGTACTCCAACCCCAGAATTGTCCAGAGCATGGTGTGGCGAGTGTGGTAGTGGCAGCAGGGAAAGGATGCAGGCTCTCCAGCCCCAGGTTCACCCAGAGAAAGGCACAGAGAGCTTGGTGGAAATGCAAGGAAAATTGTGCAGCCCCAGAGTCATCTGAGCATGGTGTGGAGAGTGTGACAGCAGTGGTGGAGAAAGGGAAAGTGCACAGTCCTGCCATCTCCTGGGGATCCATACCAAGAGACAAGCAGGAGCTAGGGGAAGAGCTGGGGAAGGAGAGTACCTCTCCCCCTCCCCAGTGCTCCAGATCTGCCATCAATCAGTGGCTCAGAGAGAAAAGCAGTGAGTAGGTATAGTAAAGCTCCAGACCAGAAGGAAAGTGGCAAGTACCCAGAAACCAACCCTGAAGGAACAGAAATCCATAGCCTAAATGACAAAGAATTCAAAACAGTTATCATAAAAAAACTCAACATGTTACAAGAAAACACAGAAAGACAAATTAACGAATTCAGGAGCTTCTTCACAAAGGAGATTGAAATCATAAAGGAGAACCAATCAGAATCGTTACAGAAGAAAACCACAATGGAGGAAATCAAGAAAAATCTGGATTCCTGAAACAACAAAGCTGACAATATGAAGGAGAGAATCAACCAGTTAGAAGATAATACTATAGAAATGCTTCAGAGGGAGGAGAAGAGAGAACTAAGACCAAACAGAAATGAAGAAGCTCTCAGAGAAATATCTAACTCAATCAGGAAATGCAACATGAGGATTATAGGTCTTCAAGAGAGGGAAGAGAAACAGAATGGATAAGAAAGCTTGTTCAAAGAAATAATAGCTGAGAATGTCCCGAATCTGAGGAGGTAGCTGGAAATCCATGTGAAAGAGGCCTCCACATCTCCTAACTTGGTCAATGTAAAAAGACCCAGTCCAAGGCATATAATGGAGAAGCTGGCAAAAGTCAGAGACAAAGAAAATATACTAAGGACAGCAAGGCAGAATAAAACAACTTACAAAGGAAACCCTATCAGGCTTTCAGCAGATTTCTCAGAAGAAAACTTATAGTCTGGGAGACAGTGGAATGATATATTCAAAATCCTGAAAGACGAAAACTTTCAGCCAAGAATACTCTATCCAGCAAAAATCTCCTTAATATGACAGAGAAATAAAAACTTTCCCAGATAAACAAGAGCTTAGGGGGTTCATTGCCACAAGAACCATCCTACAAGAAATCCTCAAGAAGGCCCTCATACCTGAAAAAAAAAATAGGAAAGTGGCAAGGAGATGAATAGGTAGGCAATAATCAGAAAATGGCAGATCTCTATCAGATCAGGTTAGTAAACACTTAACTCTAACATCAAGAATAAAGAAAAGGAAAACACCAAAACAAAAATGACCTCATCTTTTTAACCACAAACTCACAAGATGGAAAAAGATATGACAAAAA
Source organism: Equus quagga (assembly GCF_021613505.1). Classification (NCBI taxonomy): domain Eukaryota; kingdom Metazoa; phylum Chordata; class Mammalia; order Perissodactyla; family Equidae; genus Equus; species Equus quagga. Next base: position 10,727,163 of record NC_060276.1, read on the forward strand.
TATCTTAGAAGGGAAGAGGAAAGGGATGGAATCAGTATAGTCTAAGGAAATAAGAGAATATCAGAAAATGGACTATCTCAACTGCAAGATTTTTTTTCTTTTTTTTTATATTGAGTTATTGATAGGTTACAATCTTGTGAAATTTCAATTGTACATTAATGTTTGTCATTCGTGTTGTAGGTGCACCACTTCACCCTTTGTGCCCACCCCCCACCCCACCTTTCCCCTGGTACCCACTAAACTGTTCTTGGTCCATAGTTTTAAATTCCTCATATGAGTGGAGTCATACACAGATTATCTTTCTCTTGCTGGCTTATTTCACTTAACATAATTCTCTCAAGGTCCATCCATGTTATTGCAAATGGAATGATTTTGTTCTGTTTTGCAGCTGAGTAGTATTCCATTGTATATATGTACCACATCTTCTTTATCCATTCGTCTGTTGATGGGCACTTAGGTTGCTTCCACGTCTTGGCTATTGTAAACAGTGCTGCAATAAACATAGGGGTGCACAGGACTTTTGGGATTGCTGACTTCAGGCTCTTTGGATAAATACCCAGTAGTGGGATGGCTGGATCGTATGGTAGTTCTATTTTTAGTTTTTTGAGGAATCTCCATACTGTTTTCCATAGGGTCTGCACCAGTTTGCATTCCCACCAGCATCAACTGCAAGATTTTTTATATGAACCTAAGGGCAACCACTAAACAAATAATTAGAACAGAGACATTGATGACAAACAAGGAGAAAAAGAAGAAAACCAAGAGAGAAAACTACCTAATCAAATTGGTAGTCTGAAATATATGGGACGAGAAACAAAGGAAATGCAGAAGAACCAGGAAACATGAGATAAGATGGCAGTATTAAGCCTTCATATATCAAGAATCTCCCTAATGTAAATGGATTGAAGTCTCCAATCAAAAGACACAGAGAGGCAGGATGGATCATAGAACAAGACCCAACAATATGCTGCCTCCAGGAAACTCATCTCAACTCTAGAGGCAAACATAGACTCAGAGTGAAGGGATGGAAGACAGACTCCAAGCTAATGGCAAACAAAAGAAAGCAGGAGCTGCTATATTTATATCAGACAAAGTAGACTTCAAGATGAAACTGGTAAAGAGAGACATAGAGGGGCAGTATATAATGATAAAAGGGACTCTCCATCAAGAAGACATAAGACTTATAAACATGTATGCACCCAATACAGCAGCACCAAAGTACATAAAGCAACTATTAACAAACTTAAAAGGAGAGATCAATGACAACACAGTCATAGTAGGGTACCTCAACCCTCTACGTACATCAATGGATAGATCATCCAAACAAAAAGTCAACAAGGAGATACTGGACTTAAATGAAAAACTAGATCAGATGAATATAACAGATACATAGAGAGGACTCCATCCAAAAACAGCAGAATATACATTCTTATCAAGCCCACATGGAACATTCTCAAGGATACACCATAGACTGGTAAACAAGGCAAACCTCAATAAATTTCAAAAGATTGAAATCACATCCACTATCTTTTCCAACCATAATGCGATGAAACTAGAAATCAGCTACAAGAAAAAAGCTGAAAAAGGAACAAAAACGTGGAGACTAAACAACATGCTACTGAACAACCAATGGGTCATTGAAGAAATAAAGGGAGAAATCAAAAATATTTGGAGAGAAATGAGAATGAAAACACACCATACCAACTCTTATGGGATGCAGCAAAAGTGGTCTTAGGGGGACATTTATAGCAATATAGGCCCATGTTAACGAATAAGGAAAAGCTCAAATAAACAACCTTAAACTATACCTAAAAGAATTAGAAAAAGAAGAACAAACAAAGCCCAAATTTAGCAGAAGGAGTGAAATTATAAAATTTAGAGCAGAAATAAATGTAACTGAAACAAGAAAAGACTGTAAAAGGGATCAATGAAACAAGGAGTTAGTTCTTGAAGAGGATAAACAAAATTGACAAACCCTTAGCCAGAATCACTAAGAAAAAAAGAGAGAAGGTTCAAATAAATAAAATTAGAAATGAAAGAAGAGAAATTACAACAGATACCAGAGAAATACAAAAGATTATAAGAGAATGTTATGAAAAGCTATACTCCAACAAACTGGACAATCTAGAAGAACTGGATAAATTCTCAGACTCTTACAACCTCCCAAAAGTGAATCAAGAAGAAATAGAGAATCGGAATGGACCAATCACAAGTAAAGAGATTGAAACAGTAAGCAAAAACCACCCAAAAAATAAATGTCCAAGACCAGACAGCTTCCTGGGAGAGTTCTACCAAACATTCAAAGACAATTTATTACCTATTCTTCTCAAACTATTCCAAAGAATTGAGAAAGACAGAAATATTCATAACACATGCTACAAGGCCAACATCACCCTGATCCAAAAACGAGATAAGGACAACACAAAGAAGGAAAATTACAGGCCAATATTGCTGATGAACATACATGTAAAAATCCTCAACAAAATATTGGCAACCCGAATACAGCAATACATTAGAAACATCATACACCATGATCAAGTGGGATTTATATCAGGGAAACAGGGATGGTTCAACATCCACAAATCAGTCAATGTGATACACCATATTAACAAAAGGAGGAAGAAAAATCACATGATCATCTCCATAGATGCAGAGAAAGCATTTGACAAGATCCAACATCCGTTCATGATAAAAATTCTCAATAAAATGAGTATAGAAGGAAAATACCTCAACATAATAAAGGCCATATATGACAAACACACTGCCAACATCATACTCAATGGGGAAAAATTGAAAGCCACCTGTCTGAGAACAGGAATAAGAAAAGGTTGCCCAATCTCACCACTTTTATTCAACATAGTACTAGAGGTTTTTGCCAGAGCAATTAGGCAGAAAAAAGAAATAAAAGGAATTCAAATAGGCCATGAAGAAGTGAAACTCTTGCTCTTTGCAGACGACATGATTTTGTATATAGAAAACCCTAAAGAATCCATTGGAAAGCTATTAGAAATAATTGACAACTAGAGTAAAGTTTCAGCATACAAAGTCAACATACAAAAATCAGTGGTATTTCTATCTTCTGAATAACAAACTAACAGAACAAGAACTCAAGGATACAGCCCCACATACGATCTCAACAAAAAGAATACAATATCTAGGAATAAATTTAACCAAGGAGGTGAAAGAGCTATACAGGGGAAAGTATATGACATTCCTGAAAGAAATCAATAATGACATAAATAAATGGAAAGATATTCCATGTACATGTATTGGAAAAATAAACATATTTAATATGGCTATACTACCTAAAGCAGTCTACAGATTTGATGCAATTCCTATCAGAATCCCAGTGACATTCTTCACAGAAATAGAACAAAGAATCTTAAAATTCACATGGGGCAACAAAAGACCCCAAATAGTGGAAGCAATCCTGAGAAACAAAAACAAAGCTGGTGGCGTCGCAATCCCTGACTTCAAAATATATTACAAAGCTATAGTAATCAAAACAGCATGGTACTGGTACAAAAATAGGCACACAGATCAATGGAACAGAATTGAAAGCCCATAAATAAAACCACACATATACGGACAACTAATCTTCGACAAAGGAGTCAAGAACATACAATGGAGAAAGGAAAACCTCTTCAATAAATGGTGCTGGGACAACTGGACAGCCACATGCAAAAGGATGAAAGTAGATCATTATCTTTCTCCATAAACAAAAATAGATTCAAAATGCATCAAAGACTTGAAAGTAATACCGGAAGCCATAAGACTTCTGGAAGAAAATATAGGTTGTACACTCTTTGACATCAGCCTTAAAAGAAACTTTACAAATACAACGTCCACTCAGACACGGGAAAAAAAGAAAAAAAGAAACAAGTGAGATTTCGTCAGACTAAAAAGCTTCTGGAAGGCAAAAGAAACCAAGATCAAAATGAAAAATCAATCCACCAACTGGAAGAAAATATTTCCAAATCATATATCCGATAAGGGGTTAATCTCCATAATACATAAAGTGCTCACACAACTGAACTACAAAAGTAAACAATCCGGGGCCGGCTGGGTGGCAAGCATTTAAGTTTGCACATTCTGCTTTGGCATCCCAGTGTTCGCCGGTTCAGATCCCAGGTGCGGACATGGCACCACTTAGCAAGCCATGCTGTGGCGGCATCCCACATATAAAGTAGAGGAAGATGGGCACAGATGTTAGCTCAGGCCCAGTCTTCCTCAGCAAAAAAGAGGAGGATTGGCAGCAGATGTTAGCTAAGGGTTAATCTTCCTCAAAAAAGAAACAAACAAACAAAAAATAAAGGATCCAATCAAAAAGTGGGCAGAGGATATGAACAGACATTTTTCCAAAGATATACAGATGGCCAATAAGTACATGAAAAGATGCTCAACATAACTAATCATCAGGGAGAGGCAAATCAAAACTACACTTAGGTAATATCTTATGCCCATTGGAATAGCAATAACCACCAAAACAAAAAATTAATAAATGTTGGAGAGGTTGCAGAAAAAAGGGAACCCTCATCCACTGCTGGTGTGAGTGCAAACTGGTACAGCCACTTTGAAAAACAGTATGGATATTTCTTAAAAAGCTAAAAGTAGAATTACCGTATGACCCAGTTATCCCACTACTTAGTATTTATCCAATGAACTTGAAATCAACAATACAAAGAGACTTATGCACCCCTATGTTCATCGCAGTACTATTCCAAATAGCCACGACATGGAAGCAGCCCAAGTGCCCATCAACTGATAATCGGATAAAGAAGACATGGTATAGATATACAATGGAATACTACTCAGCAATAAAAAAGACATAATTGTCCCATTCACAACCACATGGATGGACCTTGAAGGCATCACGTTAAGGGAAATAAGCCAGACAGACAAAGACAAACACTACATGGTTTCACTCATATGTGGAATATAAACAAACTTACAGACAAAGAGAATAATTTAGTTGTTACTGAGGGAAGGGGGAGAGGGTGAGCACAAGGGCGGCCGGGGCACATTTATATGGTGTTTGACATATATTAATGTACCACTGAAATTTCACAATGTTATAAACTGTTTAGACCACAATAAAAAATTTAAAAAATTCAAATAATGTACAAGAGAAAGAAAAGACCATTTAATAATATCCACATCTGTTAACTGCTCTTGACCTTCTGGTGTGTTCCTTACAGACATTTCAAGGCAAATAAAAAATATTTTTCAACTTAAAATAAAAGAATTCCATAAATATCAGTAGTAGCATTATGTCAGTGGTATTTGCCCCAATCGTCTACTGTCCTGTTATGATTCACTCTTCACTTTTGTTTTCCCTTCATCTCTGATGTCCGTCTTGTACCTGACTTCCAGCTCTCCCAGTACCTGTTTTGAGGCTCCATTTGAGCAAGCTTTCGTTCTCAGCACTGTTACACAGTACAGTTATCCCTTAGTATCCGCAGGAGATTGGTTCCAGGACCCCCACAGATATCAAAATCTGCAGATGCTCAAGTCCCTTCTGTAAAATGGCATAGTATCTGAAGATAACCTACGCACATCCTCCCATATTCTTTAAATCATCTTAGATTACTTATAATACCTAACACAATGTAAATGCTATGTAATTAGCTGTTATACTGTATTGTTTAGGCGATAATGACAAGAAAAAAGTTTGTATATGTTCAGTACAGATTCACCTATCATAGGCCTTTCAATCTGCAGTTGGCTGAATCAGAATTGATACAGATGACCAACTGTAACGTGGAATATTTCCAGACCTATTCATTTGCAACTGCAGATAAAAGGTATTCACACGCACCTCCTACATTGGATTAGACCAAGTACAAGGACCCAATAGAAAAATGTTTAGCTATTTAGAAGGTGTGAATGGGGAAAGATATATATTGATTTTGTTTAGAAATGGTTGGTTCCTGAAGTTACTCCTTCCAGGAATCCTTCCCTTACTCTCCAACAATACATTAGCTGCCTCTTCCATGTGGTCCCGTTGCACTCTCTACTCACCTCTATGTAGTACTTACCAGATTGCAGCGTGAGTGCACACTTACTTGAAAATATCTGACACTGCAATTTAAGGTTCTTGAAGGCAGGCACCATGTTTTGTGTTCTTATATAGCCCCAAAAGCTAGATATAGTGTCTGGCACATAGTATTTGCTCAAAAATATTTATTCAGTGAGTTAATGTGTGGATAAGTTAGTGATATAGTTATGTGATTTTTTAAAATTAAAAGTCTATATTTTTTGAGCAGTTTTAGGTTTACAGAATAATTGAGTGGAAAGTACAGAGAGTTCCTATATTCCCCCTCTCTGCCCCCCCACAGTTTCCCCTGTTATTAACATCATGCTTTAGTGTGCTGCATTTATTACAATTGACTAGACAATATTGATACATTATTTTTAATGAAGTCCATAGTTTACATTTGTGTTCACTCTTCGTGTGGTACATTCAATGAGTTTTGACAAATGTATAATTACATGAATCCACAATTACAATATCATACTAAATAGTTTCACTGCCTTAAAAATCCCGTGCTCCACCTATTCATCCCTTTTTCTTCCACCCCTCTCATCTGAGGCCCTGGCAACTACTTATCTTTTTACTGTCTCCAAAGTCTTGCCCTTTCCAGAATATCATACAGTCAGAATCATACAATACATAACCTTTCAGATTGGCTTCTTTCACTTAGCAATATTCTTTAAAGTTCCTCCATGTCTTTTTTGTGCCTTGAGCGTTAATTTTTCTTATTGTTGAATAATATGCCATTGCATGGATATACCACAGTTTTTTTTATCCGTTCACTTATTGAAACACAATTTGGCTGCTTACAAGTTTGGGCAATTATGAATGAAGATGCTATAAACATTCAAGTTCAGATTTTCGTGTGGACATAAATATTCAACTCACTTGAGTAAATGCCTAGCAGTGTCATTGCTTGGTAATATGGTAAGACTATGGTTGGTTTTGTAAGAAATTGCCAAACTGTCTTCCAAAGTGGTATTCCCACCAGCAATAAATGAGAGTTCCTGTTGCTCCACATCCTTACCAGCATTTGGTGTTGTCAATGTTTTGGATTTCAGTCATTCTAATAGATGTGTAGTGGTCTTGTGTTGTTTTAATTTCCATTTCCCTAATGGCATACGATGTTGAACATTTTTTTGCCCATTTTTCAATTGGGTTGTTTGTTTTCTTACTGTTGAATTTTACATGTTCCGGTACATTTTGGATATCAGTCCTTTATCAGATATTTGTTTTGCAAAGATTTTCTCCCAGTCTGTGACTTGTCTTTTCATTCTCTTAAAAGTGTCTTTCACAGAGCTAAAGTTTTAATTTTAAATAAGTCCAGCTTATCAGTTTTTTTCTTTTATGGAAGGCACTTTTGGTATTGTATCTAAATAGTTATCATCAAACTCAAGATCACCTAGGTTTTCTCCTATGTTATATTCTAGGAGTGTTGTAGTTTTTTGTTTTACATTTAGATCTATGATCCTTCTGCAGTTAATTTTTGTGATAAGTGTAAGGTCTGTATCGAGAGTCATTATTTTTACTTATGGATGTCCAATACTTCCAGCACCATTTATTGAAAAGACTATCCTTTCTCCACTGAATTGCCTTTGTTCCTTTGTCAAAAATCAGTTGACTATCTCTCTGGGTCCATTTCTGGGCTATTCTAATCTGGCCCACTGATCTATTGGCCCACTGTTTCACCAATATCACACTATCTTGAACACTGTAGCTTTACAGTAAGTCTCAAAGTTAGGTAATGTCAGCCCTTTGCCTTTCTTCTAACTTCAATATTGCCTTGGCTATTCTGGGCTTTTCACTCTTCTATATAAACTTTAGAATCAGTTTAGCCATATCCACTAAATAATTTTTGGATTTTGATAGGCTTGCTTTGAATCTATAGACCAAGTTGGGAAGAACTGACATCTTGACAATATTGAGTCTTTCTGCCATGGCCATGATATATTTCTCCATTTATTTAGATCTTTGATTTCTTTCATCAGAGTATTATAGTTTTCCTCATATGGATCTTGTACATATTTTTTTAGATTTATACCCAAGTATTACAATTTTTTGTGTTTCCTTTATTTTTTATCACCAAAATATCCACATCCAGTATAGAAAATATGAAAAGCAAAATATCATAAAAAATGTCCACAATATCACTAGCCTTGGTCTATATTTTTAAAGATATTTATGTATGTGTGCATTTTGGTGAGGGGAATTTAATTAGTTCCAACTAATCCCCTGCTGGTAGATATTTATATATTTATCTTTGCAATATTACAACTTAGAAAAATAGAGATAATTGAATAAATATGTATCAGAATTTTAAAAATAAACATTTAAACAATCTTAAAACTTCGCAAAATCAGACAGAATATTTAAAAATTCACAGAAATTTACGAAAACACTCTGCTGTTTATTAAGATTTATAATAACCTGATGGTAGTGCCTACAGACCATAAGTCTGATAGAATCAATGTTTTTACCAAATTGTGTTGTTAAACATCTTGCTTTGTGCCAAATGCTTTTAGCCAAATATTTTTAAACTACATTACATGGAGCCCACGGAAGCTGGAGCAATGGATTCTGATCAGTTTTAGCTTATGTTCATGACTTTGACTACACAGCCCTAGATTACTTAACCTGACCTGTATTCTTCATTTAATGATAAATATGAAATAGTGTCAATCATGAGCTTTAACCTATCTTCTGCTAAATTATATAAACGATTATTCAAAAGTAAAATATGTCACGGTCTATCTGCATTATTAGTACACTGGACCATGGTTTATTAGCCCATTATCTGCTCACCATTCTTCTGGTAAGTGTCCCCAATTTCCTTTGTGGAACTAGATCCCCGTGCTTAGTCCATGTGGTTTGGATCGTGAATCCCAAGGATGAGGTGGCTACTAAGCTTAGACAATCAGATCATTACATAACTCAACCATAATGACTAATTCAGGTATGGTCTTTTCATCTAATCAGTGCTAATATTGGGGCATTTAATGAAGAAAGCCAGATAAGCTTTATGCTTTTCAAATACACATGGAGCTATAAATTTGCGAGAGTGGATTTACGGGGCAACACCCAGAGGAATAGAGTTTGCCTGAGATATTGACAACACAGAGGAAGAGGTGAAAACAGTTAGGGGAGGGAAGGAGGGAAAGAGGCAGAGGGAGAGCGGGTAAGGGAAAGGGACTGGTTCTGATGATATTACTGAGACCCTAGATCCAGCAGTATCTGTGTATGCAGCCAGAAGCACTCCTGGACATTTCAGCTCTGACAGTCGAGAAACGGCCTTTTTTTTTTTTTTTTTTTTTTTGCGCCTGGGGCATTTTAAGTGGCTATCCTACTCCCCTTATATTCAGAAGTTGTGGATAACAACAATTTAGGATGGTTCAAGCTCTTTCAGATATAGTTCTTGTTTCAAACTCCTGTAGTGCTACACATTCTTAGGTTTAAAGAATAGATTGTAAATAGTGATAGTACAGTGATTGTGGAGACAAGAAATGACCTTGAGTTACTTCAATATCATCATTCTATTTGACTACTTGGAGTTTTTATTTGTATTGAAGTTTTCAAGCAGTGAAACACAGTATGAACTGAGAGGTGTAATTTGTTTGTAGTTTGATGGTCCAAATTTTAGATAATATATGAAATATTTTACTGGATTTTAATAACATCTTTAAGATTAAAAATTCCTCTTTTACAAGTTGTTGATTGTTTTAATACTAAAGAACAAATCAAGAAAATTAATGGGTATTACTGATTTGTGCATATTTATTACTAAAAATAATTTTGTCATATAGAGGAAGAGGTGTTAAAAAATGATTTGCTCCAGATGTTAAATGTTCTTGGTCTGCCACTGTCTCTTTGCCATGGGGATTTAAAAGTAGTTTCCAGAACTGTGCACTGTCAAGTCTAATGCTCTCCTTAAATGTTCAAAGCCCCTCTTGGATTTTCCTCACTTTTGGTCAATCACAGGAATCTCTTGGTGACTTTCTCCAGACATTGCTTTGCGATCTATTATCTTCTCTATGGTTGGAGTTGATTAGGTCATGACTGCATTTCCCAGATCTCTCCATTCTTATTCAGAACTGATTGCATTGCATTACCTTTGTGCCATATGGTGAGGCTGCTATTGTAATGGATGAAAATGATGTGTATTCTATGTTTCATATGCATTTCTGATTGCCTAAAGGAATAATGTTGGCATTCTGGTGGTTGGTGACTTCTTTTGTTGTTTCTGGTTCTTTGCTTTCACTTTCTTTGAAATTTCTATCTTTTCTTTTGTGTTTTGTTTGTTTTTATATCAGCTTCAAATCTTTCTTTGTTCTTAGAGAAGTAAAACTTTATAACTAAGACTAAATGTTCCCCTTAACATTATCATTTCTTTCCCTCACTTTCCAAAGGCAAATTGTCATGAAGATGCTTTTGTAAATACTTTTACAACATAAATATGATATATATATTTGATTGTATCTTTTCCTGCTAAAGTCTATGGTGACTTTACAAGACACACTATAAGGAAAAAGACAACACACTTTAACCATTCACTGAATTCAATTTCCCCACCCACTTCTCAGTCATCGCCCTTATTATTTTTGTGTGCGTTTCAGTTAAACTTTTTGTTTTAGCATGAAAGTGAGCTATTATTACATTTTATAAACAGTAGTAATTGTTACCTATGTATTTAACCATTTTATTTGTGCATCACTGTTTCTCATGTCCTACGCCTTCCTTCCGGTTGGAATACATGCTTTCTTCTGCTCTTTCTCTGTGTCTAGTAGTTTTGTGGTTGTCTCCACGCAGCCCTTGGGGAACCATATGTCTAGAAATGAGCCTGGTATTGCCAGTTCAAGGGTCCTGTGCTGCAGCAACATGGGGGATGGCACAAGTTCCTGGTACTGCAGTTGTCTCTGTTTCCTTTAACCATTAAGATACACACTTGTAATCTTAGGCTGTGATCACATTTTTTTTCAGCGTCTTTGGTGATGGAAGGGTGGTTATGAGGCTAGAAAGAGGGTAGGTATCCGTATTTCTACACCTGGAGCCCAAAACTTCCCTATCTTGTTTATGGAGATGTATATCTTGTTTTTAAGCAGTGATCTGGCTTTTAAAAACAATCCAACATTGTTGTATTTGGTGACAAGATGGGGTTTTACTGAATGTACTATACAGAACCGCCTTAACTAGAAGCTGTGGTTAGGGCTTTGAGGCTCTTTCAAAAAGGTCAATTATTTGTATAATAAAGATAAATAGATCAGCCAAGGGGAATAGGACTATGTGAATACAGGGTTCTGACCTACTGCTTTTCATGAGTTCAGATGCATTTTCCTTTATCTCCTTTTGTTCTTTCTTTATTCCATGTTGCCTTCCTGAGTTTGAGAAGCAACAAATCCCAAGCCCGGAAATGTGACTACCTCCTAGACAATTCTATGTGTATGTTCCGTAGGCAGATCAAGTTGAAAAAGTCCAAAGCAAAGTCAGCATCGTACTACAAAAATCCTGCTCTTCTGCCTGTGCCTTATCTTAGTGAACGCCACCGTCATCCCTGAAGATTCTTGGGTCAGAAGCTTTGGGATCCACTGTGACTCTTCTTTCTCCATTTTCCTTCACCAAGTTCTTTTGATTTTACTTCCTAATATCTCATGAATTGTCAATTATGAATCTTCATAGTAACTATTGATTTTCTAATTTGAGCAATGATTCAAGAGCCTTCAATAGTCCCCAGTTGCCTACAGAATAATTCTAACATGGGGCACTTCATAATCCAGACCTTGCCTCCTACTCAAAACTTACTTGTAAACATCCTCTCACCTCAGCACCAAATATTATACCATCAACTATGCCAAGCTAATTTTTGCACAATTTTGAAGAAAGAAATCTTAGGAAAAAAGTATTACTTGGAAGTGAATGACCACCACCTTGAACATTAATGCCTATATCTGCTTCTAGACGAAAAGTACCATGATAGAAAGGGACCCCTAAGGCAGATATTTCTGACCTGGTTCTCAAAAAGCCATTGATCATGCTTATTTTTCTTCTGGAATTGCCTCAGAAATATCTGTCAAAGATTAGTCTGAAGAAAACCTGGATCCTATGATTTCACCATAGGTGTTTCTTTACTTTCCAGTGTGTTGTTTATAACAGACAGAAATTGGGAAGCCATCAGAGAAAACACTATATAGTTAATATATCTAGTATTAGAGTGAGTTATTTCATGTCTCTGCTAATTATTTTTTCCCTGTTTCACTGACTGCTATATATGTTAGAAAGCTTTCCTTTTTCCAGCACATCATTTGTGTAATAGGTTATTAGATACAGATTTCTGATTATATTTATACAATTATGGGTATTAGATCCTGGGTCAGGTATGTAATTAACTATATAGTAGTGTTAATATAGAAAATTGGTTCGATTTATATCATTATTAGTTAAGCATAATTATTAAAAAAAACAAACTAATAGTGTATATAGGTAAAATAGGAGAAAAGTGGGACTTTAGAGAGAGAGACAGAAAATTTATACATAACACAGTGTTTTGAAAATATATTTTAATTCTAGTTCAATTTTGATTTTCATGAAGTCAGAAAGTATGTTACTAAACAATATACTCATTTATATTGAGCCACTTTATAACATCACGAATTCTTGTGGGAATTGGAAAACATCTTGTTTAGTCTTGTTTTTCATGAAACTGATGGACTAGTGCTTGATACAGCAGTACTGGGAATATTATGAAATATAATCCCCTTTAAAATTTCCCCAAAACATTGTTTTATTAAAACCACTTATTTTTTAACCTATAATTGTAACTCTTAAAGAGTCACAGATCTTGTGTTCGTAATACTCAGCATGTAGCTAAAAATATAATTAGGGAAAGACACAGAGCATTTAACAAATCATTATTTGTTTGTTTCCTGTCACAAAGGTACTGTGGAATCCTGTGGTGGATTTGAGTTTCATAAGTTTTATTTTTGAATTTTTAATAAGATGTAATGCTTGAACATATGCAGCCATTTTAACACCATGTATTCCTAGATACTGTGAGAAAGAAAGAGAAATACCTCACTGAGAACACTAAATAAAGTAAGTTATGGTAGTAAAGCCAATATATGACATAAAAGCAAACTCGTGATAAATCTTCATAACGTTTACGATGGAAAAGCATGCCTCAAGTTGGACGTGAAGAACAATATGGCTATAGTTCCACGCTTGCTTTGAATCCTGGCTCCTATTTTGAGAAGGTCACTTAACACCAATCACCCATATTCATAAAAGGATAGTGAAAGTCACTTTACAGGCTCGGGATGAGAACTGTATTGTATGAGCGCGTGTGGATGTTCAATTACACTGAGAGCGGCATTGGTGCCAAGAGAGGTTTTGGTGATCAGCACCTACTTCATTGCTTTATGAACAGGAGAGGATAAAAAATTAATTGAGAAACCAATAAAACTAGCTAAACTCATCATTTCACTAAAGAATAGTCTGTCTCAAAAAGTTCACAGTGCCAGATATTGCCAGATCTAGAACTCATACCTAGATTTCCTGTCTCTTTGATTAACGAGTTGAATATGCAGCAAGTTAGCAATGTTTGCTGCTTGTGGCTTTAGGCAGCTAGTGAATGTAGGATTCAGAGCTTTGAATCATATGTATATGACATAGATAGTCACATATATATAAATTTACATTATAAATACACACATATTATATACATATATATGTGTATATATATACACCGTTTATTCAATGTTACCAGCAACTTTTTTTCTCTGAGTAAAGATAGAGGATTGGGGATGAAGTGATTTTATTAGTCAACATGATGAGCAAATTCTAATTACAATTGCTTACTAAACACAGGGTAGATAGAATAAGACAGTCCTTCAATTCTATCATCTGATGTTTGTGAGAAAACTATACAAGACTTGTATAAGTAAATGAGCACCCTGCCTTTTGAAACAAGTAACTGATCAGCTTAACGCAGCAGTCTTGCAGATGAACTCATGCCCTGGGATACCACTCTTCTGTCTGTGATTTCTGATCATGTCTCTAGTCAGCCTCCATGCACAGAGAGTGAGGCCAGTGAGTAGATCGCAGCAAAGAAAGCTGGTGGGCTTCTTTTTGGCTCAGTCTCAACTACTGTTCCTTGCAGTTTCATGCCTTCCATCAGTTTTTGTGGCTATCCACATTCAGGTACTTAGTAGCATACATTTTTCCTTTATTTTATGACATTTGGTATATAATTCTCTACCTATGCTTGAGATCCCATCCCTGCCTTTCATCTTCTTGGAATTTGTTCCATTAATCAACATAAACATACTATTTTTTCTATTTCCACTGGATCTTAACTCACATTCTAAAAATTTCTTAGGTATAGCTTCTAAAAGCAGAATCTAAAATAGAGATTCTTATAAAAGTTATTTATTACAGGGATACCCCTTAGTAAACACTCATAAAGGAGGGAATAAAGCAGGATAACAAAGCAGAAAGAGCGCAGCAGGGATGTGGTCTAAAAAATGTCTAGTCCGGGTGCCCCATGGGAGAAAACCCTGGAGTATAAACATTACAAGTGAACATGGTTATCTTCCCTTGAAATTATGGAGCCAGCCTTTTACCCTCCTATCATTTATTCATTAGTTGTGGGCCACACTCAGGAGATGTAACTTTCCAGGCAAGAGGGCTCCCTCCACTTAGAGCAGCTGGAAGGATGGGTGTATCAGGGGAATAAATGACACCACAACATCTACTACAGTCCACTCCTTGTGCCACTGAGATCTATTTGCTTCTCGTATTAAGTTCATTCTATCTGGACACAGCTTTTCTAACAAAATTCCCAGGCAAATTTAAAAGAAAACAGTTGCTGAAACAAATTCTGAGGGTGTAACTGATACGTATCATCTCCTTCTTCACCACACATTCTATATTTTCCTTAACTCCAACTATCACTTCTGCTGGTCTAAGTAGCTTGTTTGCTCAGGAAGCCCAGACCCTCATCTATGAGGGGTCTGAGCCCCAGTTCTCATTCCCTTAACAGGTCTGTGGTTGCTGTGCTTGCCTATTTACAGTTAAGTCTGAGCACGTGAGTACCAAGAGATGCCCCAGTAGATCACCTGAATGCCAAACAGACTCCACCCTGCCTCCCTTATGTAACAGCAATTCTACCTCCTCATGATGATCAAGATGAATTGTTAGTGTCAATATGGTAACTCATTTTTGTACATGCTGGTATACTAGCAGGAGGAATCCAAAGTGATCAGACAGTGGCTAAGACTGTAAGTGTAGCAAGAATCTCACTGTTTCTCCTGGTGAAAGTGCTCCCTCCCTGCAAAACAAGACATCTATATCCACATAGCCTAGAGTTGAAACAATTGGAAGCACAAATTCTCAAAGTTCATCATTGGGCAAGATGGTGAGCATGGTCAGCTTTTAATTCCCATCCCTTGTTCTTGCACCCACGCATACAATATCTTGTCTGTCGTTTTAAAGAATAACACATATTCTGAATAATAGCACCCTATCCACAAGGGGAGTCATGTCCAAGCTTGGGCCTCACCAGTATCTTCTTTTCAAAACCAATTCATTGAAGTATGATTGACATACAAAAGCTATATATGTTTAATGTATACAACTTGATGAGTTTAGCAATAAGTATACGTTTGTGGAACCATCACCAAAATCTGTGCCATAAACATATACATCACTTCCAAAGTTTTTTCCCATCTTCTTTATTTTATTAAGATATTATTTTGTGATTAGAACACTTAACATAAGACATACTCTCTCAGCAAATTTTAAAGTGCAGGGCCCAGCCGGGTGGTGTAGTGGGTAAGTTCGCATGCTGTGCTTTGGCGACCCAGGGTTCACTGGGCCAGATCCCAGGCATGGACCTACACACCCCTCATCAAGCCATGCTGTGGCAGCATCCCACATACAAAATAGAGGAAGATTGCCACAGATGTTAGCTCAGCGACAATCTTCCTCAAGCAAAAAGAGAGAGACTGGCAAAAGATGTTAGCTCAGGGGCAATCCTCCTCACCAAAAAAAATAAATACATAAAGTGTACAATCGAGTCTTGTTAACTATAGGCACTATATTGTACATTGCATAACTGAAACTTTGTGCCCTCTGACTAAAAACTTCCCATATTCCTCTCCTCCTCATCCCTGGCAACCACTATTTTATTCTCTGCTTCTATGAGTTTGACTATTTTAGATTCCTCATACAAGTGGTATCATGTAGTATTTGTCCTTCTATGTCTGACTTATTTCACTTAGCATAATGTCCTCCAGGTTCATCTATGCTTTTGCGAATTACAGCATTTTCTTCTTTTTAAGGCTGAATAACATTCCATTGTGTGCATATACCACATTGTCTTTATCCATTCATCCATCCATGGTCATTTAGGTTGCTTCCATGTCTTGGCTATTGTAAATAATGCTGCAGTGAACGTGAGACTGCATATATCTCTTAGAGATCCTGATTTAAGTTTATTTGGATATATACCCAGAAGTGGGATTGCTGGATCATATGGTAGTTCTATTTTTAATTTTTGAAGAACTTCCATACTGTTTTCCATAGTGCCTGCACCAATTTACATTCCCACCAACAGTGTGCAAGGTTTTCTTTTATCCATATCCTCCCCAACACTTGCTATATTTTCTTTTTGGGCAGTAGTCATCCTAACAGGTATGAGGCGATATATCATTGTGACTTTGATTTGCATTTCCCTGATGATTGGTCATGTTATGAACCTTTTATCTAACTTTTGGTCATCTGTCTGTCTTCTTTGAAGAAATATCTATTCATTTCCTTTGTCTATTTTTTAGTCAGACTTGTTTTATATTTTGCTATTGACTTGTAGGAGTTCTTTATATCCTTTGGATATTAACCCCTTATCATATATACGGTTTGCAAATATTTTCTCTCATTTCCTAGGAGGCCTTCTCATTTTGTTATTGCCTTTGCTGTGAAGAAGCCTTTTAGTACTCCCACTTGTCTACTTTTGCTTTTGATGCCAGTGCTTTTGGTGTCATATCCAAACAATTATTGTCAAGACCAATGTCTAGCTTTTCCCCTATGTTTTCTTCTAGGAATTTTACAGTTTAAGGTCTTACATTGAAGTGTTTAATTCATTTTGAGCTGATATTTGTATAAGGTACGTGATAAGGGTACAATTTCCTTCTTTTGCATGTGGATATCCCATTTACCCAAGACCATTTATTGGAGAGACTATCCATTCCCCATTGTGGATTCTTTGCACCCTCGTCAAAAAGCAGTAACCTATACATGCATTGGTGTATTTTTGGGCTTTCTACTCTGTTGCATTGGTCTATATGTTTGTTTTTATGCCACTACCATACTGTTTTTATTACTGTAGCTTTGTTATGTATTTTGAAATCAGGAAATGTCATGTCTCCTGCTTTGTTCTTCTTGATCAAATTGCTCTGGCTATTTGGGATCATTTGTGGTTCCATATGAATTTTAGGACTCATTTTTCTTTTTCTATTAAAAAATGTCATTGGGGTTTTGTTAGCAATTACATTGAATCTGTAGGTTTTTTTTGGGTATTACGGGTATTTTAATAATATTGTCTTCCAGTCCATGAACATGGGTGCTTTTCCATTTATTTGTGTCTGCTTTAATTTCTTCCATCAGTATCTTACAGTTTTCAGTGTACAAGTCTCACATCCCCTGGTTAAGTTTATTCCTAAGTACCTTATTCTTTGTGATGAGATTGTAAATGGGATTGCTTTCTTAGTATCTTTTATGGAAAATTTATTATTGTTGTATATAAATACAGCTGATTTTTTTATGTTGATTTTGTATCCTGTGACTTGACTGAATTCTTTTCCTAGTTCAAAAGTTTCTTGGTGGAGTCTCTAAGATTTTTCACATAAAGGATCATGTCATCTACCTGCAAACAGAAATTATTTTACTTCTTCTTTTCTTTCTTGGATGCTTTGTATTTCTCTTTATTGCCTAATTCCTCTGCCTGGGACTTCCAGTACTATGTTGAATAGAATTGGTGACAATGGAAATCCTTGTCTTGTTCCTGATCTTAGAGGAAAAACTTTCAGTTGAGTATGATGTTAGCTGTGGGTTGGCATATATGGCCTTTAACGTATTGAGGTAAATTTCTTTGATACCTGATTTGTTGAGAGTTTTTATGATGGAAGGGTGTTGAATTATGTCAAATGGTTTTTCTGCATCTGAGATGATCATGTGATTTTTATCATTCATTCTCTTAACGTGGTGTATCACATTGCTTGATTTGCATACATTGAAACATCCTTGCATCTGGGGATAAATCCCACTTGATCATGGTGTAGGAACCTTTTAATGTGCTGTTGAATTTGATTTACTAGTATTTTGTTGAGGAATTTTGCATCATATTCACCAGGGATATAAGTCTGTAGTTTTCTTTCCTTGTGTTGTCTTTGTCTGACTTTTGAAGCAGGGTGATGCTGGCCCATAAAATATTTTTGGAAGTGTTTCCTGTTCTTTTTTTTTGGAGGAGTTTAAAAGGATTGGTAGTAAATCTTTAAATGTTTGGTAGAATTCACTTGTGAAGCCATCTGATCCTGGGATTTTCTTTGTTGAGAGGTTTTTGTTTACTAATTCAATCTCCTTATTTGTTCTTGGTCTGTCCAGGCTTTCAAGTTCCTCCTGATTTAATCCTGGCAAGTTGTATATTTCTAGGAATTAACACATTCTAGTTTGCCCAATATGTTTGTATATAATTATTCACAAAAGTCCTTTATTAACTATTTTATTTCTTTGACATCAGCTGTAATGTCTCCTCTCTCATTTCTGATTTTATTTATTTGAGTTTTCTCTTTTTTTCTTGGTTTGTTGAACTAAGAGTTTGCTAACTTTATTTTTACAAAAAATCAACTTTTAATTTTTGTCTTCTTTTCCTGATAATTTTATATTCTCTATTTCATTTATTTCTGCTCTAATCATTATATCCTTCTTTCTACTAAATTTGGGCTTAGTTTGTTATTTTTATAGTGCCCTGAAGTGAAAATTTAGGTTGTTTATTTGTGACCTATCTTCCTTCTAATTTAGGCATTTATTGCTATAAATTTCCCTCTTAGTACTTCTTTTGCTGTATTCCATAAGTTTTGGTATGTTGTATTTTCCCCTTCATTTATCTTTAGATATTTTCTAATTTTCCTTTTGATTTATTCTTTGACACAATCGTTGTTTAGGAGTGTGCTGTTTAATTTCTATGTATTTGAGGGCTGTAAAATTGATATTTCTGTGGGGAGAGAAAGTCTAGAACCTCCTATTCTGCCAACTTGCTAATGTCACTCCCCTCAGAAACATCCTAAAAAGTCAATTTGCCACGGTATCATTCTGTCCATTTCTGGATGGTGCATTATGTAAGAGAATTAGCGGATACCATGATCATGTGCCTACTGCCACACCTCCTTTGCCACAAATTGGGTTCCTTGATCTAAGGCAATGCTATGAAGTTCCCCACATTGGGAAATCAGATACACTGTGAGCCCTCAGATAATGGTTTAAGTCAAGACTTTGTGGACAGAAAAATCAAACCCATATCCAAAATATATATCAATTTTAGTCAGGATGGTCAATGTGATCAACTTGCCACAAAGTGACTGTTCATGTCTTCAAGTGGTAATGTCATATCAGGGGCTCAATATCTCTCTCTATTGTTGACATTTCGTCCATTCAGCATTGGCAGTTGTTGATGAAGATTGGTAAAAAGGAATTCATGTTGCTGGGACTATATATATACCTTCCATCCTGCCAGTACTGTGTCAGCTGAGGACAGAAGTTGGCTGTCATCAAATTACCAACTCATCTGTTTACTTGAATGCTTAGTTTATCTAATGGAACAGATGCCCTCTGAAATATGTTAATGTGCCAAAAAAAAAAAGATGCTCATGCTTGTATCCACTCTCAAAAGTCCATCCACATCTTCAAACTTCCACCTTGCTCCTTCTGGGGTACTGAAGAACCAGTTAAGCCATTTGGTGGGCCTCACAAGTCCATGGGCACCCACTCCTGTATTGGGCCACTTCTCTCTCTACATAAAGTGAGTGAACAAATGCATTGCCAAAAGCTCTGCTCAGTGAGAGGATTTCTCCTCACCTCTATTTTTGAAGGCAAACTTGAGTGATACTGCAATATAGTAGCAGTCCATTTTCAATTTCTACCTATGTGCCAGGTATATTTATCTGTGATCTTTTCTTTCACCTGAGCATAAGTAAATTGCCATGAGACAATGGGCATGATCTGAGCAAAAGGCATCAATATTAGAGTGGTAGGGACTTAGCCATATGTTTGTTCAGTTTATTTGTATACTCTGCTCTGCTTATGTGCAATCCCACTTCCTCTTATAGAGGACTGTGGCTGGATCTGCTAGATCTTATGATATAGTATCCAACTCATGATTGGTAGTTTTAGCCAAAGGGTCACTTGACCTGCCACGCTCAAGTACTCCAATATCGTGAACCAACATGATGTGCTGTGGAACAACCAGATGTAACCAGATTTCTGTGAACTATATTATATGATAGAGAGCAAGAGAATTAACATATCTCTGGGCTGCTTCAGATTCTCCTTCTTGATGAATATGAAAAGTAATATATTTTACATATCAATATCTGTATCCACAATCCTGAGACTGTTAATCTGATCTAGTAAAAATACCATACATGGCACAATAGTTGTAACAGGGGTTACTACTTGCTTGTTTGCAATAGCCCATTGTTATAGGCCATTGTTATCTGGATTTTTAGGGCCCAGAATGATGAATTAAACAACAATATAATCAGGACAACCACTGCTGTATCCTCTGAGTGTCTCCAGGGTGTGATGCTTTGTGTGTGTGCGTCTGTGTGTGTGTGTGTATGAGCATTTTTTAAACTAGTATACATTGAAATTTACATTTTTGTACAGTTCTATGAATTTTAACACATGTATAGATATGTGTAACCATGACCACAATCTGTATACAGAACATTTCCATCACCTGCACGAAATCCCTCATGTTATCCCTTAATAGTCACTCTTTTCTCATGACCATAACCATAAATCTTGGCAACAAGTGATCTTTTCTGTCACTATGGTTTGTCTTTTTAAGTATGCTATACAAATGTAATCATACATTACATAACTTTTTGTGGACTAGTTTCTTTCACTCAGATTAATGCCTTTGAGATTTATCCAAGTTGCTTATATCAATCCTTCTTTCCTTTTTGTTGCTTAGAGGTATCATGGAATGGATGTACCATAGCTTGTTTATTCATGCATGTGTTGAAGGACATTTGTGTTGTTTCTAGTTTGTGGGAATTATGAATATCTCTACTATAAATATTTGTGTAGTTTGTGTGTGTGCACATACATTTTATTTCGTCAGGATAAATACCTAGGAGTGGGATTGTTGGCTCATTATTGAAAGTGAGAAACCGCCACACATTTTCCAGAGGGGCTGTGCCATATCACATTACCACCAGCAAGTACCAGTATGAGAGTTTTAGCTGATCTGCATCATTGCCAGTACTCTGGGAGATATATCTATCTATCTATTTATATACATATATATACATATATATACATACATATGTATATACATATATACATACATATATACACATATACACACAGAGAGAGATATATAGATATGGATATAGATATAGACATAGATATAGATATATCTCCATTCCAATAGGAGTTTAAGGATATTTCATCATGGTGTTAATTTGCATTTCTCTAATGGGTAATTAAGTTAAAGTATTTTCTTGTGCTTATTTGCCATTCACATATCTTCTTTCGTGAAGTCTCTTTTATGTATTATGCCTGTTTTCTTAAATTGGGTTGTTTGCTTTCTTACTGTTGAATTTTGACAGTTCTTTTTATTTATAGAATAGTGGTTGCTAGGTACTGGGGGTAAAGGAAATGAGATTATGTAGATCAAGGGTACAAACTTTCAATTATTAGAAAACAACAATACAATAATAGTAGTAGAATTCAATGCCCTACTTTCAGCAATGGATAGATCATCCAGACAGAAAATCAAGAAGGAAACGTTGGGCATGGACCATCGTTACTATTATTGAATTGTTATCTGTTTCTCCTTTCAGATCTATTAGTATTTGCTTAATATATTTAGGTGCTCTGATGTTAAGTACATATATATTTACAATTGTTATATCTTCCTGATGAATTGACCCATTTATCATTATATAATAACCTTCTTTGTCTCTTGTTACCATTTTTGGCTTGAAGTCTATTTTGTCTGATATAAGTACAGCTGCCTCTGCTTTCTTTTGGTTTCCATTTGAATGAAATAATTTTTTCTGTACCTTCACTTTGATCCCATGTGTATCCTAAAATCTGAAGTAAGTCTCTTATGGGCAGCATATAGTTGGCTCTTGTTTTTTAATCTAGCCAGCCCCTCTGTGCCTTTTGATTTGTAAATTCAATCTATTTATATTTAGAGTAATTATTGATATGAAAGGATTTCATCCACTTCATCAAGTGTGTTGAATTTATCTGTGTGAAGTTGTATCTAGTATTCCCTATAGTCTTATTAATGTCTGCAGGATCTGTCGTTGTACTTTCACTTTTAATCTTCATATTGGTAATTCATGTCTTTTTTTTTAATTCTTTGTCACTATTCCTAGAAATTTAGCAATTTTACTGATCTTTTCATATAACTGGCCTTTGGTTTTATTGATTTTCCTTATTGTTTTTGTTTTCTATTTTATTGACACATTTGCTTTTATCTGTATAATTTCTTTTCTTTGCTTGCTGTGGGATTATTTTGTTTTTCTTTTTCTAGTTTCTTAAGGTAGACACATATTGTTGGTTTGAACCTTCTTCTCTTTTCTAATATAGGATTTGATGCTTTAGATCTTTTTCTAAGTTTTTCTTCATTGTATCTCAGAAATTTTGGTATGTTAAATTTTCATCCTCATCCAGTACAAAATATTTTCTGAAATATTAAGACTTTGTCTTTGTCCCATATATTATTTCAAAATGTATTTTCAAAATCTTTGACATTTGTCTTGTTATTTTTTTGTTATTGATCTATAGTCTTATTCTATTCTGGCCAGATGATAGACTTTGTTTGAATTTAGCTTTTTTAAATTAGTTGAGTTTTTTTGTGGTACAAGATAGAACGTATCTTTGTGAATGTTCCATTTGTACTTGAAAAGAATGTGTATTCCACTGTTTAAAAAAATCTTTTAAACTGTTTATTATGAAAATTTTAAATCTATACAAAGTATACAGAATAAACCCTCATAAAAAGCATAACTCTATAAACCCATTACCCAGTTCCAATAATTAACTACATACTGCCTTTCTTATCTATTACCCTAAGAATTCCACACCCCCCACTTGCTTATTTTTCACAGTAATTTTCTATCTGAAATTCTCATACAAAAATTTACAAAATTTAACTGAACATTTTTTTAAATGGATACACTTGTGTAACACACACCTTTCTCACTATGTAGAAAATGTCTGTCTTCCTCAAATTGTCACACGTTCTTTTTCAGTCTTTCCGTCCAGCCCCAAAGTAAATCACTCTTCTGAAATTTTTAACCTTAGACTAGTGTTGATTGTTCTAGAATTTTGAACAAATCCATTTATAATATATTATGCTTTTGTATTTAGCTTTTCCCACTCAGGGTTATGAATGTGATATTTGTCCATGGTGTTGACTGAAAGAGTAGCCCATTCCTCTTTATTGCTAAGTACTATTCTATTATATGAATATATTACAAATTTTTATTCATTTTCTATTGATATGCATTTAAATTGTTTCTAGTTTTTGGCTATTGTGAATAAAACTCGTAAAGTTTATTTTTTTTTACAAAATTTCTTCTTGACTATTCTATTTTTTTCCGGATAAATTGAAATTGGTGGGCTAAAGGACAGGTGTAGCTCTAACTTTATAAGAAATTGCCAGAACTTTTCCCAAAGTGCTTTCAGGATTTTACATTCACACTAACAACATGAGAGAATTTCAACTGATCTCCATTCTTGTCAGCATTTTTTGTTGTCATCTTTTGAATTCATGCCATTTTACTGAGTATATAAGAGTGTCTCATTGCAGTTTTAATGTGCATTTCCATGATGATTAATGATGTTGGGTATTGTTTCATGTGCTTATTAGACATTCATATATCATCGTTTGAGTAGTACCTCTTCAAGAATTTTGCTTATTTTGGGGTTTTTTTGGCTTTTTATTGTTGAGTTGTAAGATTGCTTTTTACATATTCTGAATACAAATCCTTGGTCAAACACAATTTGTAAATATTTTCTCCTAGTCTGTTGCTTGCCTTTTAATTTTCTTAATGGTATCTTTTGGTGAACCCAAGTTTTTGAGTTTGAAGAGGCTAATCAATCTTTCTGTTTCCTATACTTATTGATTTCCTTATCCTCTCTAATAATTCTTTGTCAACTCCAGACCATAAATATATTCTTCTATCTTTTGTCCTAAAAGCATTATAATTTTAACTTTTATATTTAGATATATGAGCCCTCTAGAATTAATTTTTGTGTGTGATAGGAGATAGGGTCAAGGTTCACTTTTTTACATGGATATACAATTACTTCAGAGTCATTTGCTAAAAATACTTTCCTTTCTATATCAACTGCTTTCACGCCTCCCCCAAAAATCAATTGACCACATATATGTGTGAGTCTATTTCTATGCTCTTCATTTGGTTGCATTGCATTTACGCCATTCTACACTATGTTGTTTATTGTAGATTCAGAGTAAGACTCACATTTCAATAGCGTAGTCTGCCCATTTTGTTATTTTTCTTAAAAATATATATATTTGGGGTACTTTAAGTGCTTTGAATTTCAGTATGAACTTTAGAATAAGATTTTCCATTGAATAAAAATTTTTGAAAAATGGTGAGAGGGGCCATCTAACCTTGCTCCTGATTTTAGGAGGAACATGTAATCACCATTGATTATATTAGCTGTAAGTTGCTCATATATGCTATTTTACTAGCTGAGGTAGTTCTCATCTACTTCTAGTTTGCTCAGTGTGTTGTTTTATCATACATAAGTATTGCATTTTGTTAGATACATTTTCTAAAAGTAGAGAGATTATCATATGATTTTACTTCTTTATTCTGTTAATGGAAAGGATTATATTGATTAATTTTTGAAAGTTAAATCCACCTTGTACTTCTTGGATAAATCCCAATTGGTCATGATGTGTTATGCCTTTTATATGTTAATAAATGACTTGCTGATACAGATCTTCCTTGACTTACAATGGAGTTACATCCCAATAAACCCAACGTAAGTTGAAAATATCATAAGTGGAAAATGCATTTAAAACACAGAACGTACCAAACATCGCAGCTTAGCCTAGCCTCCCTTAAACGTGCTCAGAACATTTACATTAGCCTACAGTTGGGCAAAATCATCTAATACAAAGCCTGTTTTGTAATAAAGTGTTGAAAGCTCATGTAATTTATTGAATACTGCACTGAAAATGAAAAACAGAATGATTGTATGAGTACGGATGGTTGTAAGTGTATTGGTGGTTTACCCTTGTGATTGTGTGGCTGGCAGTGCTGCCCCTCCCAGCATCACCAGAGAGTATCATACCGCGCATCACTAGCCCAGGAAAAGATCAAAGTTAAAAACTTGAAGAACAGTTTCTACTGAATGCGTATCACTTTTGCACCATTATAAAGTCAAAAAATTGTAAGTCAAACCATCATAAGTCAAAATCTGTATTTTGTTAAAGATTTTACATCTATATTCCTGAAATCTTGGTTTTGACGTTTTTTATTGTTGTTGTTATTCTTATGATATATGTTTGTGCCTTTTTTATTGGGGTTAACATCACAAAATAATTTGGGAAGTATCCTGTCCTCTTCTGCTTTCTGAATAGGTTTATATATGATTGGTATTAAGTCTTCCTTAAATGTTTCATAATTCACCAACAAACTCTTCTGGGACATGAGTTTTCCTTATGGGAAGATTTTTGATTATAAAGTTTGTAGACATATACAGCTAAGGAGGTTCCTTATCCCTCCTTTCTTCTTTAATTGTAATTTAATACTGTATTAAGTTTAAGAGACTCCCATTTTTTACGACATTATTGAGATATACTTTACTCCTTTACATTCATTCACCCAGTTAAAGAGTACAGTGCAGTAGCATCTAGTTTATTCATAGAATTGTGCACCCATTGCCCCAATCTAATTTTTTTAACATTTTCAACACTCTTAAAAGAAATACTAAACATTATCTGTCAATTACCATTTGCACTCCCTCTGCCCTCCACCCCACCTTAGCAACCAGTAATCTTTTTTCAGTCTCTATGACTTTGCCTCTTCTGGATATTCCATACAAATTGAATCATACAATATGTGTCCTTTGCATGTATTTGCTTACTTAGTGTAATGTTTTCAAGGTTCACCCATGTTGTAGAATGTATCAGTGCTTTAATCCTTTTTAAAGCTAAAAATATTCCATTGTACGTGTATACCACATTTTATCTGTTCTTCAGTTCATGGCTTTTCCCACTATTTGGATATTATGAATAATGATGCTATGAACATTTTGTCCAAGTTTTAAGGTGGACGT
Source organism: Equus quagga (assembly GCF_021613505.1). Taxonomy (NCBI): domain Eukaryota; kingdom Metazoa; phylum Chordata; class Mammalia; order Perissodactyla; family Equidae; genus Equus; species Equus quagga. The sequence continues at coordinate 10,753,792 of NC_060276.1, forward strand.
AAGTTTTATTTCTCTTGGGTATATACCTAGTAGTGGAATTGCTAGGTTATATGGCAATGCTATGTTTAATCTTCCGAGCAGAAACTAGACTGTTTTCCAGAGCAGCTGCACTATTTGATATTCCCTTCAGCATTTTATGAAACTTCTAATTACTCCACATCACTGCTAACACTTGCTATTATCTATTGTGGAGTGGTATCTCATTGAGCTTTTGATTTGCATTTCCCTAATGACCAATGATGTTGAGCTTGTTTTCATGTGCTTATTGGCCATTTGTATACATTCTTTGGCAAAATGTCTATTTAAATGCTGTGCCCATTTTTGAATTCGGTTGTTTGTCTTTTGTGGTTGTGTTGTAAGAGCTCATTATAAATTCTGGACACTAGAACTTTATCTAATATGCCATTTGCAATTATTTTATCCCATTTTATGTTTCTCTTTTCACTTGATGCACCAGTTTTTAATTTTGCTGAAGTTCAATCTATATATTTTACTGCTGTTGTTTTCATGCTTTCGGTGTCATAGCTGAAAATCCATTGCCAAATCCAAGTCATGAAGATATATTCCTATGTTTTGTTCTAAGGGTCTTAGAGTTTTACCTCTTATATTTAGGCTTTTGCTCTACTTTAAGTTAATTTTTACACGTTGTGAGGCAAGTGTTTAATTTTATTCTTTTGCATGTAGATATACAGCAGTTGTCCCAGCACCATTTGTTGAAGAGACTATTATTTCTTCCTTAATAATAATTAAATGACCACAGATCAATGGATTTATTTTTGGACTTTTAACTCTATTCCATTGATTTATATGACTATCTTTATGCCAGTACCACACTGTTTTGATTACTGTGGTATTGCAGTCAGTTTTGAAACAGGAAATTGTGTGTCCTCTACATTTGATCTTCTTTCTAAAGATTATTTTGGCTACTTGAGATTCCTCGCAATTCCACATGAATTTTTTCCATTTCTGCAAACATTGGCAGTTGTAATTTTGGTAGGGATTGCATCGATTCTGTAGATCACTTTGGGGAGTATTTCTATACTATCAATATTATGTATTCAAACCCATGAACATGAGTTTCTTTCCATTTATTTATGTCTTCTTTAATTTCTTTAAACAATGTTTGTAGTTTTCAGTGTATGTCTTCACCTCCTTGGTTAAATTTATTCCTAACTACTTTATCCTTTTTGATGTTATTGTAAATGAATTTTTAAAATTTCCTTTTGAGATTGCTCATTGTTAGTGTATGGATAGACAACTGATTTTTATATGTTGACCTTGTATCTTTAAAATTTGATGAATTTCTTTATTAGCTGTAACTTTTTTTGGATTCTTTAAGATTTTCTATATATAAGACAATGTCCTCTGTGAATAGACATATTTTTACTTCTTCCCAATTTGGATACCTATTATTTCTTTTTCTTTCCTGATTGTTCTGGCTAGAACCTCCAGTACAGTGTTGAATAAAAATGGCAACAGCAAGCATTCTTGTCTCCTTCCTGATTTTAGGAGAAAAGCTTTCAGTCTTTCACATTTGGGTATGACATTACCTATGAGTTTTTCATAAGTGTCTTGTTATGGAATGAATATTTGTGCCCTCCAAAACTCATATGTTGAAATCCTAACCTCCAATGCTATGATGTTAGAAAGTGGGGCCTTTGGAAGGTAATTAGGTCATGACAGTAGAGCCCTTATGCATACAAAAATATCCTAGAGAGCTCTCCAACCATTTTCCATCATGTGAAGACACAACAAGACTGTGGCTGTCTGAAGAAAGAAGCTGGCGCTCACTAGATACCAAATCTGTAAGCACCTTGATCTTAGAGCTCCCAGCTTCCAGAACTGTGAGAAACAAGTGCTTGTTATTTAAGTCACCCAACCTATGGTATTTTTGTTACAGCAGTTGAACTAAGACATACCATTTATCATGTTTAAAAAGTTCCCTTGTATTCCTAGGGTTTAGTTTTATTGTTTTTTTTTTTCCTTATTTATTTTTAACCTTGAATCAACTGAGATGGTTATGTGGACGGTTTATTTTATGAATGTCATGTGTTACATTCATTCATTCTTTTACGTTGAACAATCTTACATCTGGGATAAATCCCACTTGGTTATGGTGTATAATCCTTTTAATATGCTCCCAGATTTTGTTTTCTAATACTCTGTTGAGGATTTTTGCAGCAATAGTCATAAGAAATAATTGGTATGTAACTTTGTTTTCCTGTAATGTTTTTGTTTGGCTTTGGTACCAGGGCAATGTTAGAGTGATAGTTCATTCCTCTTCTGTGTTTTGTAAGAGTTTGAGAAGGATTTGTGTTAATTTTTCCTTAAATATTTGGTGGAAATCATCATTGAAACCATCTATTCCTGGGCTTATTTTTGTTGGGAGGTTTTATATGATCAATTCGTTCTCTTTATTTGGTTTAAATTTGTTCAGATTTTCTATTTCTTCATTGGTTAGTTTGGTAGTTTGTGTCTTTCTAGGAATTTTTCTATTTCCTCTAAGTTGTCTAATTTCTTGATGGACAATTGTTCATAGTATCTTTTTACAATACTTTCTATTTGGTAATGCGTTTCCCACCTTTATTTCTCATTTTATTGTATCTTTTTTTCCTGATCAGTCTAGCTAAAAGTTTGTAGATTTTGTTGTTCTTTTCCAGTAACCAAGTTTCTGTTCCATTGATTCTCTCTTTGTTTTTCTATTCTCTATTTCATTTCTCTGCACTCTAATCTTTACTACTTCCTTCCTTTTACTAGCTTTGAGATTAGTTTGTGCTTCTTTTCTTAGTTCCTTAAGATGTATAGTTTGGTTTCTTCTTTGAGATCTTTCTTATTTTTTATTGTAGGTTTTTACAGCCATAAATTTCCCTTTGAGCATGGTTTTTGCTGTATCTTATAAGTTTGGGGATGTTGTGGTTTTTGTTTTCTTTCATCTCAAATTATTTCCTAATTGTTCTTATTTCTCCTTTGAACCATTATTATTGAATAAAAATGAAAGTAGGCATACTTCTCTTGTTTTTGAACTTAGGGGCAAAGTTGACATAATAGACTATGTTAGATACAGAGTTTTTAACAGAAGTCCATTTTTCAGACTGAGGAAATATCCCTTTATTCTTAGTTAGCTAAGAGCATTTTTTTTTAAACTATAAATGTATAATGATGCATGTCAAATATTTTAATGCATTTATTGAGATGATCTTTTCCAGTTTTCAATTAATGTGATGAATTATATTGAGATTTTTGAATTTTAAATCAACCTTGCATTCATACATTCCCACTTGATTATCATGTTTTACCCCTATTTCCAGCTTCGATTTGCTAATATTTTATTAAGATTTTACGTCTCTACATTTATCAAGGCTATCGGTCAACAGTTTCTTTCTCGTAAAATATTTGCGAATTTTTGGCATAAGTTTATACTTGCTTTATTAAATTAGTTAGGAAGTGCCCCCTCCTTAATTTTTCTGAAAGATTTTACATTATATCATTATCCATTCTTCATTAAATGCTTGATAGAAATCACCAGTTAAATTATCTGGGCCTGGAATTTTTTGTGATGGTGGGGCAAATGTGTTTGATAATAAATTTAATTTCCTTCATAGAGTACTTTAGATTTCCCTTTTTTTGAGGCAATTGTAAGTTATCTTCTTGTAGTAATTTTTTATTTTATCTAAGGTGTTAAATTTATTGAAATATTTTTCATAGTGTTTCCTTACTGTGTTTTTAGCATCTGCAGAATCTGTTGTGATACCCTGCTTTCATTTATGGTAGTGCATTTGTTTGCTCTCTCTCTCTCTTTCTCTCTCTATATATCATCTCCATCTCTATCTCTATCTCTGTCTCTCTTGTTGTCTTCCTAGTTATATCAAGTGTGTTAATATTCTCAAAGAACCAACTTTTTAGTTTTGTTAATTTTCTCTGTCATTTGTGTTCTATTTCATTGATTTTTGCTATCTTTATTGTTTCTTCCTTTCTACTTAACTTGGGTTTATTATTCTCTTTTTTCTAGTTTCTTGAGGAAGACTGTAGATTATTGATTTGAGAACTTTCTTTTTTTTGTACTATAAATACTTAAAGCTAGAACTTTTCTCTACAAACTACTTTATCCGCAGTCTGCCAAGTTGGCATACTATATTTTTATTTTCATGCAGTTCAAATATTTTCTCCAATTTATTCCATGATTTCTTTATATTGTTTTTTTCTAGTATAATTATATTTTGGTCAGAGGGCATACTCTATAAGAATTCTATCTGTTGGCACTTTAATACTAATTTTATGGACTCATATGGCCTACATGAACATTTTATGTACAACCTGAAAACAATGTATCCACTAATTTCAAAATCTGCAGGATCACCATGGGTCATATATTCCTGCTTCTCTGCGTGCCTACTAGGTATTGTATACTAGGCATTACGGTTTACATAATATAGACACTTTGAATTCTGTTGTCTTCTTTTGAAGATTGTTGATTTTCGTTCTTTCAGGCAGTTAAATGACTGACTGATCACCTTCACCTCTAGAAGCTTCATTTTACACTTTCTTAGAGTTGGTCTGTGAAAAATCTAAGGTTTTTATCAAGCCATTCTAACGTTTTTGGACTTGAACTCCAAACTGTCACCCCTGCAGCAAGCAATCACTAAATTCTCTGCTTGTGTTTTTCAGCCTTCAAAATGTAGTTTTTCATTGGGTTTTTTGGACTTCTCCCTATGCAAATGCAGTTCATGGTTCAAGCAAACATTTGAAGGGAGTTCATATGCATATTTTGGAGCAACTCTCACTTTGGCTCTCTACTTTCTGGGATATTGCTCCTCAATTTCTATTAACTCTGGCAATTACATGCTCCCTTTTCTGACACTTTAAGCCAATAAGATGTTGATTTTCTGCTTAAGTGTTTGCATTCCTCTTCTATGAAGACTGAGGAGTGCCATAGGGGAAAAGTTTGATAATCGTGAATCACCCAGTGTGCTCTCCTTCTTCCAGAGGTTTAATTCCCTTCAATTTATGTCTGCTTTCAGTCTTACTCTACTGCCTTTAAATAGTTATATTTTTAAAAATTTGTCCTGAGTTTATAAGTATTATCTGTGGGAGGATTATTCTGAAACAATCTACTCTGCCGCTGTCTGAATCAGAACTAAAGATATATATTTTTAAATAAAAATACTAGAAAACTCAACTCTTGTGAAACTTCCATTTAAAAAGCCTAACTAAACATCATTTGATCATCACTATGTGCAGTACACTGTTGGTAACAAACAATCTTTATAAAATGTATAAATGTATTTTGTAAAGATTGTTTCAATAAGTTAATTATACATATACATCAGACAGAATTACTGTGAAAAATCCGATAAAAATATCAATTAAGCATCTAAATTATACATTTAATCATAGTTTTAAATTGCACAAAACTGATTTGCATATATTTTCATTTAAAAATATTTAATGTAAGATGAACACTGCACTTTTTTGCAGTCTCAACTCTATGAGTTATTTCTGTAGCAGAAATGGCAATGCATCATCTTATTAACTTATTTTTGGTGAACTTGCAGTTTACTGAAAATCTCAGTTCTTTCCTTTCTTGAATCCCAAGAGCTGAAATTCAGGAAGTTCTTTACTTTTTTTGAATGTTGTATTCACCAAAAAGGCACCTGTAGGCCTAGTGTGATGTATGTTTTGTTTATTCAGGGTGGTGTTGCTCATAAGAAAGCCTGCCAGGGGCTTTGAGATTCTCGTTATGGCTTTATTGGTTTGGAAAAACCCATGTAAATCACCAGCTCTGTTTTTCCTCTATCATATGCAAGTCAGATAAGCAACAACATTCTTAATATTCTGAGGAGTGACGTGGGAGCCATAAAACTTAAGTGAAATCTTATTTCCACACAACATTTAAAATAAGCCTTAAACTCATTTTTGCCCCCAAATTAAAATACAATGCACAGATAATGGACATTTATGTATTCAAGCTATTGTTTAAGTTGAAGATTCTCATGTCAGTGGTAAAGTTACACTTATTCTATCTTTCATAAATGTGAATAACATCACAAACCAATTTTTGATTATGCTTATTTTTGGAAGATACTGCTGAACTGTCTTCCAAAGTAGCTATACTAATTAATTTTCCTTCCTACCAACAGTTACTGAGAGTTCCTTTTACTCTGCATCCACTCAGCACGTGGTGTTTTCAGTGTTTTGGATTTTAGCCATTTGACTAGGTGTGTAGTGGTACCTCAATGTTGTTGTAACTTGCAATTCCCTAATGACATATGACGCTGAGCATCTCCACAAATGTGTAACAAAGCTATAGACTAAAAGAAAATATTTGCAAATCAAATGTGTAACAAAAGACTTGTATCCGGAATACAAAAAGAGTCCTCAAAATTGAAAAATTAGAAAACAACCAAATTTTTTAAATGGGCAAAATATATCAATATATACTTCAGTGAAGTTGACATATGTATGTTAAAGGAGCACATGAAAAATTTCTAAACATTATCAGCCATTAGAGAAAGGCAAATTAAATTCATGACTCAAACAGAAAAAAATGATGTATTGGACTTCCTCAGTATTAAAAAATATTTCTTTCCCAGGGCTGACAGCAGACAAAGGCTGGATTCTCTGATGTCCTGTACACTAGGGCGGAAGTCCCCTCAGTCCTCCTCAACATCATCATATTTACTCCTGACAAGACCAGCATCCCCTCCCATCTGCTGGTGAAGGACACCATCTCCCTAAAATGCCAGAAAAAAGTTTCAAGGAGATGAAGTGGCTGGCTTTTACTTGATGTTCATGCATGGAGTCTCTCAGGGCTGACACTAGGGGTGGGTTTCTGTGAGGTTCTGTTTGCCTGTGGTGAGAGGTCCCGGTATCTTCCCTCTGGGTCCTCATATTGATACATGGCAGGGCCCAAGACTACTCCTTCTGCTGAACCGAGGTCGTACCTCTCAGAAAAAGCCTCATCTTCCTCAGGCTCCCAAGGTGGAGGTCCAGATACACCACACCTGGGGAACTGCTTGAGGCTTCTCAAGGCAGACACAGGGGCAGAGTGGGGCTGGGGCCCCCTCTATCACTGGTCAGAGCTCCCTTAAATGCTTCCTCAGAGTCCTCAACGTCAAGCCTGACTGGCTGAGACCGCTCATCTGCTCAGCTGAAGCTACATCTCACAGAGGAAACCTCACGTCCAGTCCCTCAAGTTCCCAAGATGGAAGTCCAGAAACAACACATCCAGGGACTCGACCTGGGGCTTTTTGAGGCTGACATCAGGGGCGAGGTGGGACTGAGTTTCCCTGTATCTGGGATAGGAAGTTCCTTCTGTTCTTCCTCAGAGACCCCAGCTTGAAACCTAGGAGAGCCCAGGACTCCTCCCTCTCCTTACCTGAGTCAGGCTTCCTCAGGTGATCCTGAGCTTCCCTCAGACTGCTTTGATGGGGTCAGGAAACATCACTTGCGGGGACCCTACTCCAAGCATCTCTGGGCTAACAGCAGGGTCGAGTGGGGCCAGTGCTCTTTCATCTGAGGTTGGAGGTCCCCTCAGTCCTTCCTCAATGTCTTCTCTTGATGACTTGCGGGGATCCGGGAAAACATGGCAAACTGAAAAGTATTAACCTAAAATAAGAAAACACAGAAGAAAATCTAATAACCTGGATTTAGGCAAAGAGGTCTAAAAGATGACACCCAAAATGATTCAAAACGTAATAAATTGAACATCTCCAATATTTAAAAATTTTATTTTTTTCGACAAAGACATGATTAAGAGCAAAGTCAAGCTACAGACTGGAAAAAAAAAAAAAACCCTTGCAAATCAACTAGATATGTATCTAGAATACATAAAGGGCTCTCGAAATTTACAAATTAGGGAAAAAATTTTAAAATGGGCAGAATGGGCTTCACTAAAGTTAACATTCACATGTTAAATAAACCCATGAAAAAAATTCTACATCATAAACCCTTAGAGAAAGGCAAATTAAAAGCACAGTAAGATGCAATTTACTTTTGAGACCAGATTAAAATAATAATAGTGACATTACCAAATGCTAGGTAGAATGAAAAACAACTTGAACTCTCATGCATTGCTCTTGTGAATGTAAAGTTGAGCAGCCTCAGTGGGAATTAACTGTAATTTTATGTATATATATATACACACATTTATATATATATATAAATAATACATACATATTTTATATATATATATACACACATCGTTTGACACAACAATCCCATGCCTGGGAGAAATAAAAACTTATGTTCACACAAAAATCTAAAATTGCTCTATTCATCCTTGACAAAAGCTGGAAATAATCCAATGTCCTTGCATAGGTGAATGGATAAATAAACCAAGGTACATCCATACAATGGCATACTACTCAGCAGCCAAAAGGGATAGACTACTGAAACACAGAACAATTTGGAAGAATCTCAAAGACTATTTGCTGAGTGCAAAAAGCCAGCATCAACAAGTGACGTACTCTATTACTTCAATTATATGACATTATTTGAAATATAACTATAGCTGTGGAGAACAGATGAGTGGCTGTCAGGGTTAGATGTTGGGAGAGGAAAGGAGTGTAAAGAGCACATGAGAAGGGTTTTTTTTTTGAGTGAGTAGTTATGGAAATGTTCAGTATCTGATTATGGTGGTGGTTACACAAATCTTTGGGAGGTTAAAGTCAGTCTGTACACTAAAAAAAGTGTTGTTGTTTGCTTCTTAAAAAAATTAAAATGAAAATAGAAAAGAAGACAGCTGGATAATTATAATAATATCAGAAAAAAATTGACTTCATAAGAAGGAAAGTTACCAAGGATAAATAGGGGATATTACATAATGAGAAGAGAGTTAATTATATTTGGAGACATCAACATTCCTCTGAGTAAATAATCAAATAATTAGAAAATAAAACTTGAAAAAGACTATCAACCAAATTGATCTTATTTTTATTTACAAAAAACTCTAACAACAAAATGTACATTCTTTTCAAGGGCACTCAGAACACTCACACAGGACTTAACACAACACTGGACAAATTTAAAAGAATTGAAATTATGTAAAATAGTTTTCTACTCATAATGAACTTAAACCAAAAAATAGAACTAAAGAGGTACGTATCGAGCCACCAAATTTTTGGAAATTAAGCAACATATTTTTACCAACCCTGTTTCAAAGAAATTATTGATGGAAATTAGGAAATATTTTCAATCGAATGAAATAAAAACAGGATACAGGAGAACTTAGGGATACAGCTAAAGTTGTGCTTAGAGGTAATTTTAAGTCATTAAACGTGCTTATCTGACATAAAGAAAAGACAAATCAATATTCTAATCTTCCACATAAGATAGAATAAAAAGAAAAATAAGTTCAGCCCAAGTTATGTAGAAGGATGGGAATAATATAGATAAGAGCAGAAATCAATGAAACTAAATTTAGAAAAACAATGACGATCAGGCAAAACAAAACTAGTTCTTTGAAAAGATCAGAGAAGCTAAAATATCTGCTGTCAGTCTGAGAAATTAAAACAAAAAATGATGTTGAGAAGCAATGACATAGAACATAGCTAAAAGTATAGGAAACTGTGTACGTAGAGAAAGAGACATATCGTGTAGGAGCTTACAGAAAGTGCAAAAATGACAAGAACACATAATATAACCCAGTTCTTGGCAGCAGCAAAATTGGGATTCAGTGTATTGAGTATATTGGGGTCCACACAGATAGATGCCTGTGCAGAAGTATGATAAAATCCATGTCTAAGGAACAGTCTCCTAGCAGTTGTGCACAGGGGAAGCCTAGAGTTCAGCAGTTGGATGTTAGTGCCCTAGGGGTGGTGGGAGGAAAGGGTGCTGAGTTGGTAGGACTCTGGGATCACAGTCCTCACTTCAGACTGCTTTGCCTTCCTCATGGTCAGGGATCGAATGTCTTTCTAAGGCTTCCATTGGAATGACAGGTCCCACTTCTAAAATCTTGACAATTCCCACCAGTGGTATATAGTAAGCTTCATGGAGAACTTGCCTCCGGGTACCCTGGCCCAAGTTTTCCTCCAGCCTTTTGCTCTGTTTGCCACGAGGAACTTCAGCTACTGCAGAGCTGCCAGCTTCCTAAAACAGACACAGTAGATTAGAGAAGTGAGTGTCTGGGTATCAGTGTGTGTAAGCTCAGACTTGGACAAAGGATGCCAAGAGCAGAGCCTTAAAAGTGACCTGAAATAGCAGATGTATGACTAAAAACTCACACTATATCACTGTATATATAATATGAACCACA
>NC_060276.1:11516601-11542879 GCF_021613505.1 Equus quagga
ACCAGGCCAGTAACCACGCCCCTGGCACGCCTGTGTTGACAGCAAGGACAGAGAACCTTCGGGTCCCATGTGTTCTGGTGCAGGGGGTGCCCTCAGTCCTGAAACTGACCCTGGGTAGGGCCTGGGACTCCTGACCCTGCCGATCCACCCTCACCCCTTCAGACCCAGGACCTCACTCTCCTGAAAACCTCCAGATAAAAGCAGAGGCCACATCCTGCCACTCCCACCAGGGTCTCCTAGGGCTGACAGCAGGGACTGAACCCCATCTGTTCTCAGCAGGAGGCATCTTCTGTCCTCCTGCTGGGTATTCCCATTGCCCCCACATGAAGGCCTTGCTTCCATGAGACAAGCCCCACCGCTTCCTGGAAGAAGCAAGGGAGCACCGCATCCGGCCGCCCCTGCCCGAGTCCTCCCGCGGTCGACAGTGGGGGCAGAGTGGGGTTTGGGGGCCTCTATCTCTAGAAGGTGCCGCCGTCCATCCTCAAAGTAGTCACACTGATTCCCCACGGGGCGGCACCCTTTCCCTTCTGCCGACCTGATGACGCTCCCTCGGCCCACCCCGCCGGCTCCCTGAGAACCGGAAATGGAAGGCAGGGCGTAAGGAGGGGCTCCTGTGCTCTCAGCCCGCCAGGTCGGGCTGACACGAGGGCTTCTGCGTGGCCCGCTGTCTGGATTGGCAGGTCCCCTCCCTCAGGGTCCTCATCTTGAAGCTGAGCAGGGCCCAGGCCTCCTCCCTCCACAGAGTCCCCCCTCAGACAAAGCCTCAAGGGTGGCCCGCTGGCACAACGCTTAAGTGCGCACATTCCACTTCTCGGAGGCCCTAGGTTCGCCGGTTTGGATCCCGGGTGCGGACATGGCACCGCTTGGCAAAAGCCACACTATGGCAGGCGTCCCACATATAAAGTAGAGGAAGATGGGCACGGATGTTAGCTCAGGGCAGGCTTCCTCAGCAAAAAGAGGAGGATTGGCAGCAGTTAGCTCAGGGATAATCTTCCTCAAAAAAAAAAAAGGAAAAGCCTCACGTCCAGCCTGAGGCTCCTGGGGATGACAACAGGGGCACAGCTGAGGTGGCCGGCCCCCACTCTCCGGTGAGCTCTCCTCTCACTCCTCCCTCAGGGTCCTCACCTTGCAGCCTGGCAGAGCCTAGGGCTCCTCTCTTGTGACCAAACCCTGCTCCTCAGACAGAGCCTCACCTCACTCACACTCCCAAGATGAGTTCCCACGCCACATCCGGGAATCCCGCCCCGGGCCTCGCACAGACGACGGCAGGGCACGGCGGGGCGGAAGTGCCCCTGCATGCAGTGGGCGGTGCCTCCACGCCTCCCTCAGGGTCTTCTCCTTGATGATTGGCCAGGCCCAGGACTCCTCCCTCTGCTGAGCTGAAGCCCCACCCCTCAGACTCCGGAGATCCAAGTCGGGAAACAGAACAAACGGAACATCCGAGCACCCTGCCTGACCCTCCTGGGGCTAGCGGAAAGGGCAAGGCAGGACTGGCGCTCCTTTATCTGGGCTAGGAGCTCCCCTCACTCCTCCCTGTGGGCCCTCACCTTCCGCCCGGCCACGCCGCTGGCCCCTCCCTCCGCTGACCTGAGTTGGGGCCTCAGGCGCAGCCTTCCGACCCTCAGACCCCGAGTGTTCAGCAGGAGACACGTCACACAGAGCACCTGGGCTTGGGGTGTTCCAGGACCGACAGCACAGGCCGGGCTGGCTCACTCGGTGCTGGGCGCTCTCCCCGCAGTCCTCCCTCAGGGTCCTCACCTTGCAGCCTGGCAGAGCCTAGGGCTCCTCTCTCCTGACCTAAGCCTGCCCCTCACACAGAGCCTCACGTCGCTCAGACTCCCAAGAGGAAGGTCCCCACACAGCACATCCGGGAACCCTGCCTGGGGTCTCCCAGGGATGACGGCAGGGGCAGGGTGAAACCGGAATCCCTCCGCTGGGCCAGGGGTGGCAAAGGTACTCAGTCTTAGCTCGGAGTTCTCACTTTTGGGACTGCCTGGGTCACTTCTCTCTGTTGACCTGAGTTCCTGCGCTCCAGAACATGCCCCTCTCCTCCCTGAAAACATCAAGGTTTCGCAAGTGAGGGAGCATCATATCGGCCACTATGAGCCAGGGCTACGGAGGGTTGACATCAAGAGCAGGGCAAACTACACCCCCTGCCCCCATCTGAGAATGTAGGCATACACTCAGACGTGTCCAAGATATTTGTATTTACTCCTGATAGGGCTTGCATTCCTCCCTTTTGCTAACCTGATGATGGGTCCCTCAGTCCAAGGCCCCCATTTCTCTGAGACTCCCATTCTCAAAAGAGGACATGGGGGGCGGTGTTCTGCCTACTTGGGGCCTTCCATGCTGACAGCATGGGCAGCTTTCTGTGGGTCCCTCTCTGCGTGGAAAGGGAGTCTCTTCAGTTCTCCCTCAAGATTCTCCTCTGGATGCCTGGCAGGGCCTGGGCACCTCTGAGCAAGGTCCTCACCTCTCCCTGATGCCCTAGTGGGAAGTCAGGGGAGGCCACATCTGGCCACGTCGCTCTAGGGCCTCTCAGGACTCAAAGCAGATAAAGGGCTGGATTCTGTGGTACATCCTCTGTCTGGGTCAGGGTTCTATTTGGTCCTCCTTCGGGGCCCTCATGTTGATGTCTAGCAAAGACAGATACCTCCCTTCTCATGACCATAACCAGTGACCATGCCCTGGGGCTTCTCAGGGCTAACCACAAAAACAGGGCAGGGCTGGAGTCCGTTTCTTCAGGCCCTCAAATCCTCCTTGAGGTCCTCACCTTGGTAACTGGCAAGGTCTAGACTCCTCCCTCTGTTGACCTATGTCTGTCACCCTCAGACCAAGGCCTCCTTCCCTGAGACCCCCAAGCTGGAAATGAGGGCGGGGTGCTCAGCCTGAGACCCCTGCCTGTAGTCTCCCAGGACTGACATCAGCAGTGAAGCAGGATTCTGTGGGGGTACCTTCTGTTCTGGAATGGGTGGACCCCTCAGTCCTCTTTTGAGGGTTCTCATCTTGTATCCTGGCTTATCAATTGAATGCTATGTGGGAAATTATCCCTCCCTGCCAGCTCTGACCATTTGCTTAAGCGCCACTCTTACACAGAATGGTTTCAGTTTCCAGGCTAGATGCTGGGTGGGGGAGTAGCAGCACTCATGACAGAGAAAAAGCACAACTTCCCATAGGGTCTCTTCAACAGCCAGACGTAGACTTTGGAAACTTTTTATTGCAAAAGATTTATTTTCTACTTGGAATAGGCTAAACAGCATTATTTTGGGAGGTCCTGCCTGTTTGAAGCTTATCTAACATTACATTGTCCGATGTAGTGATTTTTTTATAAACCTCATTATTAGTGAGAAATGTTGTATATTGTACATCTCTACCAAGTGTATATGTAAAATATATATTTTTAATATACAGTTCATGAAAGGATACTACCCTTACTATGGGTAATTCATTGTGATACTATTCCATTTTTAGTCCATTCTTTATATTCTGCCAAAATAATGTTTAAAAAGATAAGAACAGTCCTTACCCACTAGAGTGGTTTCAGGTGATTATTAGCAGACTCGAGTCATACTGCCTCAATCAACTTCATCTTTCCTGCTGTCCTGCCATTACCCCAGGGCAACTAGCATTTGTGGTCAGAGGTGCAGCCTCAGATTTCCTCAATGAAGCAGGAGCAGAAGTTTAAAAGCTTTGCTTCTCTCTATCCTGTCATCTGCCTTCTATTACAAGCTACAAACTCTCCCCAACTTCTCTTAGGCCCAGAGTTCCCTCACTCCAAACACAAGTACTAGTTCAACACAGTCCTCAGTCTCCCCTAGAGATTTCTTATGTTTTGTTTAGATTTTATTGTTATTTTTTATTCTCCCTTCTATGGTGTTCCAGGCTTGATTTTGGGAGAAGACAGCAGCCCAAACTCAATTGTCATCTTGGAAGCTATAGGTAAGGCACTAAATCTGTAAATAAGAATTGACATCTTTACAATGATGTGTATTTCTTCAATGATTATTATATACTGCCCTGTGTATTTGAGATTTATTTTACCTGAATCTATCAGTAAACTTTTATAGTTGTCTCCAAAAAGATCGCATACATTTTTGTGATGATTCTTTTAAGGTAATTTTTAGATTTTGTTGCTATTGTGAATGGGATATTTTCTATTACATGTTCTAATTAGTTATTTATGTGGCAAGTCTCTTGCTTTTGCTATAGTGAATTTATTCTATCTTTCTGAGGTTTCTTATTCATTTGAATATTCCACACGTTTATTCCTTAGAACTTTCTACATAGGTGATTGTATTACCACCAAATAGTATCTCTTTCTTTTCAATATTCATACCTCTTATTTTTATATCCACAGATCTGGCATTGTGTTCTAGTGTAGTTTTGAACAGTAGAGGTGATAGCATATATTTATGTCTTTTCCGTGACTGTAATAGAAATGCTTCTAACATTTCACATTAAAGTATGTTTGCTGTAGATTTTAGGAAATGGAAGTTCCTTTGTAGTCTTAGTTTGCTAAAAGATTTCCCATGAACTTGTATTGAATTTCTTTCTAAGGTCTTTTTCTGTACCCACTGATGTACTCAAATGGTTTTTTTTTTTCCTGTTATGGGCTGAAATGTGTACCGTAAATTCCTATGTTGAAATCCTAAACCCCAGTAACTCAGAATGTGACTGAATTTGGAAATAGGGCCTTTAACGAGGTAATTAAGGTAAAATGAGATCATAAGGATGGGCCCTAACCCAATATGACTGTTGTCCTTTTAAGAACAGATTGGAACACAGATACACAGAAAGGGAAGGCCCTGGGAAGACAAAGGGAGAAGACAGCTATCTGCAAGCTGTGGAAAGAGACCTCAAAAGAAACCAATCCTGCCAACACATTGGTCTTGGACTTCCAGCTTCCAGATTTATAGGGAAATAAATTTCTGTTGTTTAAGCCACCCAGTCTGTGGTACTTTATTATGGCAGTCCTAGCAAACTAATACACTCCTTTAATTTGTTGATGTAAGGAATTATAACTGAAAGTATTTTCTAATGTTAACTCATGTTTTCATTCTTCAGACACAGTCTGTTTATTCATTTAATTCGCTGCTGTGTTGAATATGCTATTAATCTCTTTAAGACATTTACTACTATGTGAATGAGCTTGGCTCAAGTATTATTTTCATGGGGAGTCCACATCTGGTTTTTGAATCGAGGAGAGCTAGCCTGGGAGAAATAGTTGAATAATTGCGTATTATTGTGTATGCTTTAGAAGAGATTGCATGAGGTGGTGATTTAGGTCTCCCGAACCATTTGGTAGAACTGGCCTTCAAAATTGCCTGTCTGTCCTGGAGCATTTAAGAGTGAGTTGAGCTTTGAATACGGTTTCAGTTTGTATTGTTCAGTTAGAATTCTCTATTTCTTTATGAACCAATTTGGTCATCTTTTTTCTAAAATGTAGTCCATTTCACTCAGGATTTCAAATGTAAAGGTATGATATTTATAATAAGAACTTTTTATTACAGAAATTGTAACACATACACGCCAATAGAGAGACTAGTATAATGAACCCAATATGACTGATACTCAGCATCAACAATCATCAATGCATGGCCCATCTGTTTTTTTTTTTTTTAAGGAAGATTAGCCCTGAGCTAACTACTGCCAATCCTCCTCTATTTACTGAGGAAGACTGGCCCTTAGCTAACATCCATGCCCATCTTCCTCTACTTTATATGTGGGATGCCTACCACAGGATGGCTTTTGCCAAGCAGTGCCATGTCCACACCCGGGATCCAAACCAGCAAACCCCGGGCCACCGAGAAGTGGAATGTGCACACTTAACCGCTGCGCCACGGTGCCAGCCCACATCTGGTTTTAAGTGTACCCACTTGTACTCCCTCATCTTTGCTCCTGGAATAATGCAAAGCAAATCCAAAACATCACACCATTTCTTCTCTAAGTATTTCAGTCTGCATTTTAAAAGATAAAGACTTTTATAAAACATAAACATAGTACAATTATCAATCCTAAAAAAATTAAATAAGTCTTTGATATCAAATATCCAGTTATCTTTCACATATACCTGATGGCCCTATATATTTTTTTTAAAAAGTTTCCTTGGATTGATGCCCAAATATGATCTATACATTGGGATTGTTTATTATGTCCCCCAAGTCATTTATAGTCTACAGGTTTCCCCCACATCACCCCTTTTTTGTTACAATTAATTTTTATCGTCAAAAAAACCCACATACATAGGTCTTATGTTCTGTCCTGTTTCCCATAGTCTGGATTTTGCAGACTGCAACATGTTGGTGTCCTTTAATGTGTTCTTCAGCCCCCTATATTTCTTTATGTTGCTAGTTAGAAGCTTGATCAGTGTTTTTTGGATTTTTGCTTTTTGTTTTGCAAGACTACTCCATAGGCGATGCTGTGTACTTCCATTAGGAGGTACATAGTGTCTGATTATCTCTCTTTGTGCTGATGCTGGCAGTCATTGATGATCGTCACATTTATCCATTAATTCCTTAGGGATTGAAGACTGATCATTCTCTCATTTTCTCATTCCTTCTTAGTTTATTAGATGAAATATCTCTATATGTAGAAACTGTTCCTTGTCCACCATTTGGTTATCCTGAGGGAAAGGTATAATATATTTGTTGTGTTCTCTTATAAAATTTAAATCTCTTCTGCATCTATACTTTGTGAAATTTTATTTGTTATATTATTTCTGCTTTTCTCTTTAGTAATTGATCACATTTACAAAACTTGTCTATTTTATAAGTATTTTCAAAGAACTGGCTTTTGTTATTTGGCTCTACTGTTATCTATTTCATTATTTCTGCATTTATCTTCATTATTTCCTACCTTCTACTTCTTTAGGTTGAATATGCTGTTTATTACCAAGCTTCTTGAATGGGTTGGATGTTTGAAATATTTCCTGTTTTCTAATGCATCGATTTAAGGCTATATATTTCCCTCTGAGTAGCACTTGGGCTACATCACACAGGTAAAGTTAAATATAGCAACCCATTACATTATTAGAATTTTTCAAAACATATACAAAAACTAAGGAGTGTAAAAATTATTTTTGAGTATGATATGATGAGGAT
This sequence comes from Equus quagga, assembly GCF_021613505.1. Taxonomy (NCBI): domain Eukaryota; kingdom Metazoa; phylum Chordata; class Mammalia; order Perissodactyla; family Equidae; genus Equus; species Equus quagga. The sequence continues at coordinate 11,523,702 of NC_060276.1, forward strand.
GAGAGATATAGAATGTTATTTGGAGGAAGTTTTAGGATCAAAGGGTATTTTGATTTTTTTTGGTTTTGTTTTGTTATTAATTATAGAAGAAACTTAAACATATTTAACTGCTGGTGACAGAGCCGGGTTTATCCCAGGAATGTGATGAAGTTTAATACTAGAAAATCTGTCACTATAATTGGCCACACATGTAACAGTCTGGGATTGTCCAGGAAAATAGAAACCATGGTAAATATTTAACACAGAGACAATTTAATGCAGGGAATTGGTTACACAAGTAATGGCGAAACTAAAGAGGAGAAACTTGGAGAACCTAATAATTAGCAACATAAAGAAGTCATTCCCACCTCTAGGCTAGAAGGACAAAGAGAGGAGATAAAGTAATTGGAGCCCAGGTGTTGGGTTCAACAGCATCTGGAGCCATGGTGGATCAGCCTGATGGAGCTGGAGCCATGGAAAATATGTAGCCATTGAAGAAGAAACCACCTGATCCAGAGGAAGAAGGAGAAAAGTTCTGGCTGCTCCATCCTCCTGGATTCTAATCTCCTGTTGGTTCACCTGTTGGCAGAACCCAGATGGCAGCAAAATATTGGCCAGTCTGAGAATTGCAGCTTCCAGGATTCATCCTGTGTATATTATAGGGCAGAGCAGAGTACAAATCAGGGATGGATCTGAGTGCAGATAAGTCCAGGCATACCACATTGACAGAGTAAATGAGAAAAATCATATCTAAATTGATACAGAAGAGTGTTCAATAATGTATCCTGTCCCTATCCCACACCTTCCCAAGTCCAAGCTAGGTCAGGTGCCCTTCTCTGTGCTCCCCCTATTACCGTAGCATTAATTTCCAAGCAGAGATTGATAGTTTTCTTGTCTATCTCCTCAATTTGACTATAAGCTTGATAAGTGCAAAGACCATGCCATGTCTGCCACAGTATCCACAGTGTCTGCATATTGCTTGGATCCAAGTGTGCACTGTAAATATTGGTTGTTGAGTCATTTGATTTGCCAATGCTTTTGAATTGTTAAGTGAACCACGTAATTATTTTAACTTTATAATTTTTCCTAAGTTGAGTATCACACAAAAGATATGATTGCACAAATGTAAACACAGAAATTGATTATGGTAACTGCTTCTATCTACTCAGATTACACTCTTACTTGAAGTGATTAGCATCCATCGTGGTCTAACCGAGGAATTGCATCATTCTCAATGTTTACCTGTCATTGTTTTAGAGACATAATCTTAGAAATCTTTGAAGGTAGGAAAGTGAAGGAACCATGGAACATATATGTTGATAGCCTCAAGAAATAGGTCTTGAAAAGTTAGTTTTCTTTTTCCCCACAAATTACTTTAGTAATGGAATTTTCTCAAAAATAATGAGTAGAAAATAGAGCTATTAATCTCAGAGTTTGGCAGAATATATTTCACCCAAGATTTAATAGAAATATAGACAAGGCCACCTAGCCTGGCTGTCCTAAATGACTTAGTATTACATGGTTATCTAGCTGGAAACAAATTCTCTCCATAGTATACCATTCCTAACATTTAGATCATACAATTATAGATTCACAGCATAGGAAACAGATCTTGAAGGGTGTCTTGTCTAGTTTCCAATTGCACACTAGTTGTTAGAAAGTTCTTTATATAAAGTCCATTACTGGTCCTTGTGTAACTGTTTATTCATTAGTTCTCCTTCTGCTTTGTGCAATTACAATACGTGTGTCTAAATCACCACATGAAAACCCTTCAGCTGTTTGAAAATAGCGAACGTATTCTCCTCAAATCTTTATCATCCAACATAAACATTCATTTCTTTCAGGAGATTCCCGTATATCATAGCATCTAGACCTTTGCTGTCCATTACATTAGCCACTAGCCACATGTGGCTATTTAAATTTAATTAAAATTAAATATTCACTTCTTCAGTCACAGTAGCCACATTTCAAGTGCTCAGTTGCCACATGTGGCCAGTAGCTACTTTACTGGAAAGCACAGATAGAGAACATTTCCATCATCATCATCATCGCAAAAAGTACTATTGTTCAGCACTAGTCTAGACCTTTCATTATCTTGGTGTCTTCCTCCTGGAAGCACTATGCTTTTTGGATTTTCCCCATAGATCATTGTATCACTCCCTGTTCAACCAGAGAAGCAGAAACACTAAGATCCAAGTCTTCATATGAAAATAGTGTTCTCTTCTGTGAAATGTAATGATCTATAAATATGATTCCATTTCTAAGCCTGTGCATATTTGCTTTGCACTGTTGCAGCAGTTTTCAAAACCAGAAATTCTAAATTCCTTGAAGAATTCTTATAACTTCCTGAAATGGTTATTACAATGTCTATGTATATGCTTTTATTTTTTAATAATTTACTAAAAAATTTACTGCTTGAGCACAGGGAGCTCCTGTCCTGGCATTCAGGCCAGAGTTAATATTTGTGCATATGCTACAGGGACAGGCTCTGAGGACTGATGGGCTAGTCGACCTCCCACCTTGGGTCCCAGCACTTCCCCTATGTGGAATACAGCCTCTCTCCCTGATCCGCATTTGCTGCCATCACTATTACTGCTTCTGCTGCTGCTGCCACCATCACTGTCCCCAGTCTGAGCCCAGATTGCAGCCTCACCATGCTCTTGGGAACTCATGGCACCCTGGACTGCACTAGGGGTGTGTGTGTGTGTGTGTGTGTGTGTGTGTGTGTGTACTTGACAGCTATGCCAACTGCTCGGCATGCTGCCTGCTGCCCATTGAGCCTATAGTTCTGAGCCCATGTCTAGCACATCTCCACTACTCATGCACATGCTTCATTGTCCCATCACACTTAACTTACAGAAAACAAGATCAAAGATAAAATTACTAAGAATTTTAGGATATGAACAGCAGAGCATTGAACCAAGCATAGGGCCCTTCTAAGAGTGAGGCTCTATGCATCTGCGCAGCTCACGCATTCATGAAGATAGACCTACAATACAATATCATTAAATATTCACTTTCTCAGTGAACGTGGGGAGGCTTGTCAGGAAATTCTTTTAACAGAAGTAAGAGGTCATAAAAATATTAACTAAGGCAGTTATGGTAGGAATGGGAAAGAGCGATCAGAATAAAAGTGTTTTGAGACTCTTCTTCTAAGTAATAGAAACTCAAGCCTAACCTTACACAAAAGGGGAAAGTTAATGATTCACATAACCAAACCAAAGGGTGTGTCTGTGCTCAGAACAGTTGGAACTGAGACCTCAAATACCACCTAGCTGCCCTCTCTAATGTTCCCATTCTCTCTTTTGTGTGTCTACCCCTGTGACCAAAGACACTTGGATGCTCTGCTAGAAGAACTTGGTTTGATTGGGAGGAAAAAGCAATTTCCTTCTAAGAAAATAGAGGTGTTCCCTAGAGGGAAAGAGATGCTGAGGCAATAAACCAGGCAATAGAAACTACAGAGACATAGTCTCTAAACAAATGTCAGACTTTTGCCAACATTTTATAAATAGAGATGGAGGCTACAGAAGGCAGTACCTTGTTCCTCCTAAGTGGAAGAAGGCAAATTTATATTTCGCTTTCCCTGTCCTCAGGCAATTCGTCTGATATGGGGAAGAGATTTGTCAAGAATGATTCCCAAAGTCAGAATAACAGAAGTTTGTAATTATCTTTCTCTTTGGGTTGTCCACCCTTTGTTCACCTCTATTAAATCTAATAATAAAGAGCTAACTACAGATGCCAAAAAATTATCCAAGTTAAACAAGAAACAACAGTAGAAACTCCACACTCAGAAAGCCCACATACACTATACTTTCCATAATTCTTTATACTTTGTTAATGTATTTATAGATAAGGAACGTGAAGGCTGGAACCAGAAACTTTGATCTTCCTAATACTTTCTTTAAAGATGACATGATTGTATTTTTCCTCTTAGACCCGCAGGATCCATGTAAATGAGATTCTGGAGAATGTCCTAATGTGAGCATATATTCAAAGATCAGATGCTAGATGGAACAGAGTTAAGTGCTATGATTTTTTCACTTGTTCAGAAAGTAAGCCAAATGGAGGTATTTTGGGGTATAGGGTGTGACAGGGTTGGAGTATTAACAGAAAAAAGTGATTTCTCCAGTGTTGCCCTTAGTCCCAATGCACTCCACCTCCCAAGAGCAGAGCATTCTTCTTAAAGCGTGGGTCTTACCAGCTCTAACCTTGACTCAAAAATCAAATTTCTTAGTCTGGTGAGATAATCAAGCCTCAGGAAGCCATAATGCCAAACAAAATGGGCTTCTTCCCAGACCCTGAGTGCACCTGGTCCTTCAAGGCTCAGCTTGGATGCTGCTACCTCCCTCTCCATTTTCCAAACTGTATTCCCTTTTTACACACATGCACTGGCAGCACGTTGCCCTTCTGTTGCTGATCACAGTTTGCCTGGGCTTTGCGTGATTTGTGTATATATGAGTCTTCTCTTTTAGACTGTACATTCCAGAATTAAATGCACAGATTGACACATGGTAAGTACCAAACAGTAGAAATAAACTGAGATGGGGCACCAAAAATTGCTTTCAGCATCAGAATACCCATGCCTGTCCTTACCACAGGAATTATTGTGCTAGAAGTCTGGATTGCACAGTGGTAGCCAAAGGTGACTGACTAGGACAAGCCAACTGGGGACAAGGCAACTTGGGGAAGACCACATCCTATCCTCATTCTGGCACTGACTGGTATTTTATTAGAAACAAGTAAGTTCATAAACGTTGCACCCATTGGTTGTTAGAGCTTTTGAACACTTCATTCCTTATTTTCTGTCTATAATAAAATGTGACATTTTCTATTTCCCTTGGAGCATCTTGTGAAAAATCTGCTCTTTTCTCTCCCAAGTTCAGTTTCTGTAGTTACACTTACGTAATTATACTCAATACATTTCACTTGACTGTGCTCCTTTCTCTTCTTATTTATTTCTGATATTATATGGAAAATTACTTAAGTGATGAAACACTCTATTTCCAAGTATATCTTCAGGCAAAAGAGGAAGGAGTGGATTTACAGACAGTGCATACACTCAAAGTTATGAATATCTCCCAACAAACTGATATTTACAACAAACAGGCAATTTTTGCCATACTTACAAGACGACATAAAATTTTCTAGAATCCATAACACATCATATGGACAAGAGAAAGGAACTCCAGGCAGCCATTTCCTCACAGCAAAAGGACAAAACAACAAACTAAAAATCTGCTGGGATATCAAAGTTGTTATACCAGGACAGGATATTAATTTCAAATGTAGTTTAAATGTTACAACTGTCAGAATAATAGATTCTTGAGGTAAATACTAAAGAATTATCCTGTAGTCTAGGCTACTTTTACTCTTCCATGCTATTTTCAATATTTTTAGGATAACTCTTCAAATTATACGTGTTTATTATAGGAAATAAGAAAAATTTTAAAAGTTGTAAAGAAAATAAAAATTCACCTGTAATATACCACCCAGGAATAACAGTCTTTAAAATATTGATATATTTCTTCTCTGTCTTTTTTTTCTAACATAGAAGACCTCTTATTTCATGTAAGCAGTCCAAAATATCAGTTAAAGCAAGAATCAAAAATTATTCTAAGGGGCTGGCCCCGTGGCCGAGTGGTTAAGTTTGCGCGCTCCGCTGCAGGCGGCCCAGTGTTTCGTTAGTTCGAATCCTGGGCGCGGACATGGCCCTGCTCATCAAACCACGCTGAGGCAGCGTCCCACATGCCACAACTAGAAGGACCAACAACGAAAAATACACAACTATGTACCGGGGGGCTTTGGGGAGAAAAAGGAAAAAATAAAATCTTTAAAAAAATAATAATAATTATTATTCTAAATATTTTTAATAGACTTTATTTTTTGGAGCATATAGTATGTAGACTTTTCAGATTGGCTTCTTTTACAAGATTCCTCCATGTCTTTTCATGGCTTGATAGCTCATTTCTTTTTAGCTCTAAATAATATTCCATTGTCTGGAAGTACCACAATTTATTTCTCCATTCATTTACTGAATGACAACTTGGTTGATTCCAAGTTTTGGCAATTATGAATAGAGCAGCTATAAACATCTATGTGCAGGTTTTTATGTGCACATAAGTTTTCAACTCTTTTGGGTAAATACCAAGGAGCATAATTCCTGGATCATATGGTACGAGTATGTTTAGTTTTGTAAGAAAGTGCCCAAGAGTCTTCCAAAGTGGCTGCACCGTTTTGAATTCCCACCAGCAATGAATGAGACTTCCTGTTGTTTCACATCCTCGTCAGTATTTGGTGTTGTGAGTATTTGGGATTTGGGCCATTCTAATACTTGTATAGTAGTATCTCATTGTTGTTTTAATTTGTAATTCCCTAATGATATATGGTGTTGAGCATCTTTTTATATGGTTATTTGCCATCTGTGTATCTTCTTTCATGAGGTATCTTTCAGATCTTTTGCCCATTTTATAATTGGGTTGTTGTTTTTCTTGTTTTCTTATTGTTGAGTTTTAAGAGTTCTTTGTATATTTTGGATTAGATATATCTTTTGCAAATATTTTCTGCCAGTCTGTGGTTGGTCTTCTCATTCTCTTGACGTCATCTTTTGCAGAGTGGAGTTTATAATTTTAATGTACCCCACGTTATCAATTATTTCTTTCATAGATCATGCCTTTGGTGTTGTATCTAAAATGTCATTGCCATATCCAAGGTCATCTAGGTTTTCTCCTATGTTATCTTCTATAAATTTTATAGTTTCGCATTGTACATTTAGGTCTGTAATCCATTTTGAGTTAATTTTTGTGAAAGATCTGTGCCTAGATTTTTTTACATGTGGATGTCCAGTTGTTCCATTACTTTTTGTTGAAAAGACTATTTTTTCTCCATTGTATTACCCTTGCTCATTTGTTGACTATATGTCAACAAAAATCAGTTGACTATATTTAATTTCTGGGCTCTCTATTCTGTTCCATTGATAAATTTTCTATTATTTAACCAATACCACCCTGTCTTAGTTACTGTGACTATAGTAAGTCTTGAAGTTGGGTAGTGTCAGTCCTCCGACTTTGTTCTTCTCCTTCAGTATTGTGTTAGCTATTCTGGGTTTTTGTCTTTCCATATAAACTTTATAATCAGTTTGTTGCTGTCCACAAAATAACCTCCAGGGATTCTGATTCGGACTGCAATGAATCTATAGATCAAGTTGGAAAGAACTGAAATCTTGACAATATTGAGTCTTCCTATCCATGTACATGGAATAGCTCCATTTATTTAGATCTTATTTGATTTCTTGCATTTGAGTTTTGTAGTTTTCTCCGTCTTTTTAACATAAAATATGAAAGTATACATTCTTTTACCAGTTCTTTGATGTCAAGCGAAGGTCTTCTCCTTGAGATGTGTCTAGTGATCTGAGTTCCATTCATCTTTCTTATGAAATGCATACTCATAGTGAATACACTATAATTTCAAGTTCCATGTTTTTTCAATTGGAGCAGTAACTTAAAAAAAAAGCGCTTGCCAAATAATCTGAGAGAAGCCTTCTGATTTTCAGTTTTTTTCCAAATCTTTTTGCTTGCTCACCCCAATACAGATTTATTTTAGAGGTTCACCTTTATGATGCCTTTCCAAAGCTTTTATGAGAGCATTCCTATAAGAAAAACTTTCTTTTTACAGTTATATCTAATTGGTTTCCATGACATTTAATTAAATAATTATGATATCAAACTTAATTAGCATACAAAAAGATTTGTGAACACATACAAATGATTCTAGGTAAACACACAACTCACCCAGTGGGAAAAGGGCCACAGAGGCACGCAGGGAGATGCCTACCAGTCATCAGCTTTACATGTGCTGTGAGTATTACATGCTTCATAGAGGAACCCGAAACCACTCAGAGGTCACCTAACAGAACTGCTACTATATATTTTTTTTCAAGAAACTGAGAAAAATCACAAAGTAAAAAGGAACAAAACCAACTTGAATCACCACACTGCAGAAACTGTCAATAGAATAGGTTTAAAAAATGGCATTTTAAAGGTGTTTTAGGGGGAGGGGATTGTGATGTTTACAGCGTGTTTTGACAATTTTTGCAGTTTGTTCTTTAATTATGAAATATTTCATACATACAAAAAGCATAGAGACTATTATAATGAACACCTATGTGCCAATACCTCAGCATATGAAATAAACATTATAAATATAAATGAGACCTCTTCTTTATCTTTATGTATCCATCTGGGTCCCAACAAGAAACATGGTGACCCACTGAGTATAGGATCATTCCAGGACAGTTTGATGGAAAGGGGACTATTTACAAAGGTTTGGGTGTTAAGAGAGCCACAATGGATAATGCTGAAACTTGGGGCTAGTTGCAACTAAGCTGTTACCACCCCTAGACTCAAAGGGATAAGAAAGGGAAAGGTAGCTGGAATCCAAAGAATAATCATGAAGAATTGGCCACTTTAAGAGTAGTAGAAACCTCCGGTCAAGGGACATTGTCAGTTCGAGGTGACCTCACATAGAGGGAGTGAGGAGAATACTCTCCTCCCTCTCTCTGATCTCCTACCGGCTTCCCCATTATCTAAGCCCAACCTGAAGCCAGAGAACATGGAGAACCCATTGATGCAGTCTATACGGTTCAACCTCCTCAGGCAGAGAGCAGAGTTGGGAAGGGTTGAGAGTTAACTGAAGTGGTCGACACCAGTTATCCAGCTTCCTCGTCCCATCCCACTTCCCCTCTTCCTTCCCTCCACAGAGATATCACTAATCTGAATTTGGTATTCAATATTTCCATTCAAATCTGTATGCTTTTACTATACTTGTATATATCTATATGCACTATAGAAAATTATTTAGTCTGGTAGTTATTCGAGGTAGTCGCCAAATATTTGGGGTGATTTTCTCCTCAAAGCACAAAGTACGATTACACTTCCCAGTTCCCTTAAAGTTCAGTGTGGCTATGTGACTTGGTTTGGACAATGAAATATGAGTGAAAATGAAATGTGTCAATTCCAGGCTGAAGCTTTAAGAACTGTCATTCAAGTCACTTTATCTGCTTCCCGTTAGTGAAATGATCAGTAAAGCATGTGATAAAATAAAGCTTATATCATCCTGAAACCCGGAGTTATCTATGAACAGAGGCCCCCTAGATAATCTGTACTAGACGTATCATGGCTTTAAGCCACTGAGACTTGGGAGTGTTTGTTAGAGCAGCATAACCTAGCTTATCCAAACAGACACATTTTGCATGATTTTAAACTTCATGTAAATTGTATCCTGTTTATAATTTAGCAATTTTTTGCTTGACAGTTTTGAGATTCACCCATGCTGATGGGTATAGCTATAGTTCATTCCATATATGAATATATGTAATTTATTTATCTGTTTTCCCATTGACAGAACATTTAAGATACTTATAATTTTTTGCTATCACTAATAATGCTAAAATGAACATTCTGGTACATGTCTTCTGTGCAGATGTGCAAGAATTTCTCTAGGGAATACACTTAGGGGAGGAACAATGTGCTTTTAAGCTTTTCAAAGAAAGTAACAGATTGGGAGGAGACTTTGATCATTGTGAACCATAGTTTCCATCAAGAAGATTTTCAGAAATCTTTGCCCCTCAGGAGTGTGGATCCTGCCTTTCTCAGAACACTAAAATATAATATTCTGTAAAGTCGTATTTTAAAATTGGCCTGACCTTGAGAAAACCAAAGGCATTTTTCAAAATTAAAGAGACCCACCTTAGAGAACAATGGCTACACAAAATCTCACCAATTACACTTTTAAAAATCTCTCAGGATAGAAGGCAAATTGAAATAAAGAAAAAAAAAAGTATAATTTGGACTAGCTTCTTGAAAGTTTTTTTTCATAGATGTGAAGAGAAATAAAACTACATAATCGTTCCCTGAGTCAAAAGTATTGTCAGCAAAGACGATTGGTGAGTAAACAATGAGCTGCCAGTCATAGGTCAGAGACATAATATGGAGTTATCCATATTATCTTTCTCATTTTCAGTCTAGATGACTAAAATCAAACAGTCACCATATAAAAGAGCAATCTGAATAATAGGATTGGTTTCCCCACCCCTACCCAACTACTGCCCAAAGGTACTGAGAAATAGAGAAGCATTCTGGAAATATTTGAATGAGAAAGGAAAATGCCTCAGAATATGTCACATACATTTCTTTGTGACCTACCATAGGAATCTCCTGTAGTAGAATTTGTTATTTGTGTAGGTAACAAGTATTCCAGACTGTAATATCAAGGACATAGGTGTTGTGTGTATTCCTGTGGCATTCAAGGCCCTAGAATACAGTTATGAAGATGATCATAAAGGTTTCCTCAAATGGGAAAAGCAGATTATGAAATGCTCTAGTGATAGCCTAGTTAGATTTTTTTTATCTGGACACTGAAAGACTCAGGAACGATATACATGAAAATATTGAGTTGTTCTCTAAGCACTGGAATTTTGGATGCCTTAAATTTTTGGTTTTTACATATATAATCTAATTTTTCTACAAAATTGAATATTAAAAAATTAAATATTACATTTAAGTTATACTGAAAATTTGTTAGTGGTTTGAGAAAAAGGATGAAAGAAAATATTTTCTTTGCCTCTACATCAGCACTTCTCAACTGCCAGCCTCTTAACTCTCAGTGTAGGGCTTTCTCCTTCTCTTCATTCCTTTAGATACAGACCATTTGGATGCTCACCTCCAGAGGGTAGTGTGCTAATATGAGGAAAAGCCAAAGGAGAGCCTTCTCTCTTCCTGTCCACATACATACTCTTCTCCCTCTGTCTAGGGCTTTCTGAAGCCCCAAATAACAAAGTCTGGTGAGAATAGTACAAACTGGCCAAAAGTGGAGGAGGCGCTCACATCACAGAGCAAGTGTGCCCATCCAAGCTCGAACTTCCTGTTTAGGCTGCACACCCTTTCACACCAGCGACCCCCACTTGTCTACAACACTTTACCCCATCCAAATAATCTATGTATTCATTCTTTCTTAAAAGACTTTAAAGATAGGAAAACTCAGTCAAATGCCCTCATTTTACAGATGGAGAAATTTCCAGATGGGGAAAGTATCTTCTCCAGGGTCACATAGCTGTAAATGTTAGATCTGACACAAGACCAATGTAGTAGGTGAAGGTTTAGAAAACTGGGCTCTGGAATGTGATCGATGTGGGTTCAAATGCCAGCTTTTCACTCCCTGAGCCTTTGTTTGCTCAGTAGCAAATGGAACGAGCTCATAAGGTTGAGCGGAGGGCAAATGAGATATTACAGGTACATGCTTTAGTGCACAGTGCCTGATGATAGTAATAATAAAGCAACTATCATTTATTTGGTGTATACTAACACCATTGTGATATAATTTTGCTGCTTTTTCAACTATATTAGCTTTCTATGGACTCTTGTTTTAACTAGCTCTTTTCTAAGAAGAGCTTGTATCTTTAAAGTTTTCTGGTCACTCTGGCCAAATGAAATGTCTCTCATTAACCTTAAGCACCTTGTGTAAGAACTGTCACTTTGCAGCTGACATATTGACACTTGCTCTAATTTCAGTTGTGGTGCACCCACTGCAGTTCTTCTCTTTCAAAGCATTTCACTTGTAGTCATTTGAGTACATTCTGACACCCTGTGATTTTTAAAGTCAAATAAATAATTGCTCAATTTCCTCCTGAGCTTTGATGGAATGTCACAATCATTATAGAAATTGATGACAATTGGACGAAGGACTTGTCAGTAGCCCACTGCATCACCACTACCCTCATTCCTAGTCAAACTCTAGGGTGATTTAGGAAAATGTTTTGACCTAAATTCAGATTGTAATTATAATAATTAGGATAGAATGTTTTTCATTGGTCACTTTTGTTTGAGTTTAATTTGGACAGCACGGTCAGTACTAAATTAGGACCAGGAGAATATAGAGGGGAAAAATACCCAGATAATTTAAAAACGCGTTCTTGTCCAATAACTTCACCCTCTTCTCTAAAGCATTTTGTGAAGGGTAGTGAAAAAGTATTAGATTTTAGGACTGAAATTGTTCACCCTCTCTCACCCTTGCTTGGTTACCTTCTGATCAGAATTCCAGCTCACAATGGCATGTACAAAAAGTGGGCAGCAGCAGAAAAGGAAAGGAACAGCCCAGAGACCTTGGAAAATACACAATCTCAAAAATTAAGAACTGGCTGCATTGAAATGGAGAAGCTCCAAACCATGCATCACTCTGGGCATATGCCATCCACTAACTACCCTTGCTGTTAGAATGAAAGAGAAAATAAAGCTGTCAAAGGTGCAGGTGCAGCCAGCTGTAAAGTAGAAAATCAATAATGTCACTCCCAGAGGACTTACGTGGTTTACAAAGTCAAATTCCTTCTATAACCAGAACTGCATGAACTCCTTATCATAAAGCACCTCTTTGGTACTACCCAGATTACAAAAGGTCTAATCACACAGTGAAAAGAGCCGTAGACTGCAACTCTGTAGACCTGTGTGATAGTTCCACACATTCCACTAACTGTGTGGCCTCTGGAAAGTCACTGTGCCTCCTGAAATCCCAGTCTTCTGGCATATAAAAATAGAAGTATACCATGGATGTAATATATGTGAAAATTCTTTGGCAACTATGAAGCTCTATGTAAACGTAAATGACTATTGTAAAAACAATAAATGCTCTAAATATTTATTATATATGCAGCACTATAAGGAGATAAAGAAAAAAACATTAAAGTTGATCTCTGTCCTCAAGGTGCTTATAACCAAACTGGGGAGACAGAATTGCTAATGTCAATGAAACAACTAACCTTCAACACTAGACAGCATGTAGTTGGTCAGTGCTTTGAGTTTTTAAATCGCATTTCCAAGAATCATCTCATTTGACCCCCACAATAGCGCGATGAGCCAGGTAGAATTATCACTACTATGTTCATTTAACAGATGAGAATCAGAATAAGTGAATTACTTGCCCAGTGGGGGCACATGGGCACCAACCAAAATCTATGTCCTCTAACTCCTAATAAAGGACACTTTCTTTAGTCATACCATTCAGTGTACTCGTTAAGCTAGGTTAAGTGGTATGGGCTCTATAACTTCTGTAGAGGTTCAGAGGAGGGCTGAATGGTTGAGGAACAAGAATAAGAAAGGTCAGAGAAGTCCTTCCGGACGCACTCCAGAAAGCTAGGTAGGATTTCAGTATGCTGGGAAACTCCAAGAGCACATTCATATTAAATTCATATTAAAATTCCCCGAGGGGCATGCTTTATAAGCTACACACACAAGGCGCTTTAGAATTTTATGACACCATTCCCACACTGGCTCTGAGAAATCATTGCGTTATGAACCGCCATTACTAAGAGGAGTATTCTACCTCAGGTCTGTTAAGGCAGGAAAAGGCAAACTGCCTAACCATGGTCCAACTCCACTGTTTGTCTTACACATATTTACCCTGCTCCACAAAATAGATTTCACTCCCTTTTCTTGTAAACCTGAACTTATACATTTTATAAGAGTAAACACAGCTTTATTTCCTTGAAAAAATGTTAATATAAAGACTAATAAGCATCAGTGACAGATCTTTTTGAGAAATTATTTATGCAGTATTAAGTTAATGAAAGCAAATGAGCTAATTTGGTCACATACCCTTCAACTCTTGAAATTCCAGAATCTCTCTTTACAGATTGATGATAAGCTAACTGGAAAGGGACAGAATATTAATAACACTATAAAAATTCAAATATTCCTTCAGTTCCCCAACTAAATGTTGATAAACTGAGCAATTACATTTCAACTGGAGAGCAAAAGGTTATTGCTTTGTTTCTAGAGGCTGTGCCTGAGATGGTTGGCAAAATGTACATCCATGTCTTGAACACTACAGAAAAAGTCCCATAATGCCTCATTGCTGGGGCTTGCCAGACCATACCTGACTTCCCCAGCACAAAGTCAGCCTACCTAAATTTGAGGTAGCTTAGGGTGAAGCATAGTGCTGTAGGGCCTGGATTACAAGCTGAGTTCTGCAAAACTCTTGGGCTGCTTTGAAGTGCTTCAAGGACACAAATATTTGGATCGAATTTAGTTCTAGAAAAGCACTCTAAATTCTTTGTTAAACTATATTAAATACAATATGATCACTCAAGTGTACCACGTTTGAGCACATTGAAAGCTGTAGATGTATTCCATATGTAGTACAGAACAGGTTTGGGGGCCGATCTCAGAATACAGCTCTTCCTGTCAGATCTGGTATGGATTTGAACTTCTTAGACATATATCATTTATTAGAGAAGTTATAGATTTTCACTTACCATTTTATTTTAGGCCTATACAGGTCCACTAACACAAAATTGTACAAATGAGGAGAGGATCACAGAACACATCTTCTTGGCCTGCCCAGTGAAATACAAGACAAGGCACAGTCACATTATCAGAGCATGTTCTCAATTTCTACATGAGAGAATAACCAGGTTAAATAAGCATAATAACAATAATTCTACCTGTTTCATATGGCTATTGTGAGGATCAAATAAGATGATTCTTACAGATGTGATTTGGGAACTCAAAGCATTGACCAACTACATGCTGTCTAGCATTGAAGTTCAGTTGTTTCATTTACATTGGCTGATTTGTCTCCCCAATATGATTATATTGGGTGGAGATCACTTTAATGCTTTTTCTTTATCTCTTTGTAGAGATAGTATATAATAAATATTTAGAGCTTTCATTGTTCTACTATAAATTTGCCCTTTCCTCCATTAATATATTCCACAGTTGTCCTCCTTTCATTTCCTGGAAAACATCAGGCTCTTTCCTGTCTTTGAGTTTCTGGCCATGGTGTTCCCAAGGCCTGGAATTCTGTTTCTCCCTCCCCATCTCCTCTAGCCTTCATATGGCTTGCTCCTTCTCATCCTTTAGATTTCAGCATTAATGTTACCTCTTTAGTAAGGACTTTCTTCTCCTGCACAAGTAGATATTCCCCTTGATTCACCAACAAGTCTGTTTCTTGGGCTACAGTTCAAGTCTCATTTAATTTCTTTTCTTTCTTTTTTTTTAGCCTTTAGCTGAGCTGCTTTGAGTCTGCCCTGCACATGTGTGATTCAGCGGTCAGTCAGAGATGCATAGGCTGTGATTGCCCCAGACTCTGTATTCTAATTCTTTAGGCTGGAAAGACTGCAAGTTTTCAATCAGAGTTTTAGCCACTTTATGGTGCTGCCTTCAGCCTTGGGCTGAAACGTGAAAATGGGAATCTCACCCCATGCCATTGCTTCTTCGAAATGTCGACCACTCCACATCCCCCTCTCCACTGCTTTTGTTTGCTTTTCTGTTCGCCATCAATTCTTTCCAGAGTTTATAGTTGTTATGGAGGACCAGGTCCAGTAGGAACTACTCAGACACTCCGGAAGTGTAACTCCCAAGGTGATTGTTTTAGGTAAAAATCAGGTCTTGTGGCACCTCTGCTCAAAACCCTGCAATGGCTCCCAAATTTACTCAGAATAAAAGCCAAGTGACCTGCATATCTCTACATAATCTGGCCCTCCGTGTTACTACTCTGCCTTCATCTCTTTCTACTCTCCCCTATATTCATTCCCTTTCATCCTCATTGATTTGGTTGTTCCTCCATGATATCAGGCATGTTCTCTACTTTTTTTCCCCGCTGCCTATAGCACTTATACAGATATCCAGAAGGCATACTCTCTCACTACTTTAAATCTTAGCTCAAATGTCATGTTTTCATTACCACAACTTTCCCACGCCCAGCCTCCATAGCTCCCATTCCCCTGGCCCTGCTTTACCTTTTATTTCGTTTGTAGCACTTATCACCTTCTGACATACTATATGTTATTTATTAATTATGTCTGTTCCTATTGTCTGTATCCCCTCACTTGGCTATGAGTTACATGAAGGCAGAAAACTTTGTCATGTCTGGTTTACTCCTGCATCCTCAGCATCTAGATGGAATCTACCTGGAAAGTAGGTATCAGTATACATTTGTCAAATGACTAAGTGGATGAATAAATGCATAAATATTACACATTTCTTACATGGGGAAGCTATACACATTTCAGGGAAGCAACCACTGCACAAAGTATTTGGGAGGATCTTCATTAGGATTGTCTTCAGATACTAGGGACATAGTTTTACCCTCTGTGGTTTTTAAGGATCAATTTACCTTTTGGAAACCACCAAAAGTCTCTCGGAACCAAGGATAGTCAAAAGAGAAAGTGAAAAAACTGGATATTATCATTTTAGGTTAAAAAATAAATTATGATATTACAAGACTATGTTTAATTCTTTGGCTCATAGACATGCTATGAAACAGTTCCCAGGAAGGAGTTCCAAAAACATTTCATTTGCCTGCTCCATATTTTAAATCAGTATGTGGTTTTCTAATGGAACAGATTCAAAGTTAAGAGTTCTGATTTTTTTTTAAGCACCATGTCGTCCTTTGCAACATCGCTGAGATAAAAGCGTCCACTGAATTTAGATAGTCCAGCAAAATTCAGCTCTTGATCCTATCAGATGTGAACAGTATAGAAAGCTTTCTCCTTAGTGTGCTTTCAGAAAGTGCGGGGCTATTGAGCTGGAGCTGGAAAAGACAGCTGGGTTTCAAGAGTCTTGATTCCATTGATTCTGACGGTTAGTGGCATGGTTGCTGTAGCTCAATAATGGGAAAATAAAGTTTATTTAGGGTTAATATTAAAGGAAATTGTTGAATTTGTCTTTTTTTTAGCTTCTTGTATTCTTAATAGTGTATTTTTATTATTAATTATTTGTACTATAATCCCATAGTGTAATTGAAATATTTTCTAAGCATGCTGTAGTATGTTTTATTTTATGCCTGTAATCACCCTTACCTTTTCTCTAGGTGATGAGTGGACACATAGTTGCACTTCTTAGTACTTCTTAATTGGTCACTGTTATCAAATGGGGTAATAACTTATTGATATAACACTATGAGTGCTTATTAAGCAGTCCTTCTTTGTACTAGGTGAATTAGAATAAACACTAGTGGCTTATTTTGTTCTCTGTTCTACTACCCTCACTCTGCATGTATTTTTTTTCTCCTAGCACTGGAAGATATAGACACAACTGTCTGCCCTTATACTTTTGCTGACAGCATACTAAGAAATGAATGAGCAGGTGATCAGGCCTTCCTATAGTTGTTTCTGATTCTTTTTCCTGATACTATAGACCTAAGACATTAAATAGGTTTTGCCTTAAGTTCCAACCCAAACAATTTATAGTAGCTATCTGGAGCACTGTGTTGAGTTGAGGAGTGTGTAGCCAGTCTAGCTCAATGGGAAAGCATTGATCAGTGATGTCTACCATCAGTATATGATAAGAGAAGTTCAAGACACATGTTAACCTTAGTATAGGCCAAGGAAACAAGAACAAAAGACCTCAGGAAAGGGATAGAGAGTGGGGATTAAGGGGTGAGAATGACTGTATTTCCTTAACCTGAGCATGCTGCGCTCATGGACTTTTGGATGACTGTATGCCTTCCCCAACACACCACATGGTTCTGAACATACTGACAAGGGCAGGGAGGAGACAGGAGTTTATATCCACTTTGGCTACAAGTCTCTTCCTACTTGGAATCCAAATTTAAAAGGTTTTCTTTTGTCAAGTGCTCTGATACTTGCTGGATAACACAATGATTTATAGTCCACCTCCAAGCAAGGTAAACTAGTTTGAGATATTACTATTTAAATACTTCATGCTCAATATTGTTTGCATTAAATATGTATAAAATCTATAATTCATAAGACTTTATAAGCACCATTTTTTCTGGTACCTATCAATACCCTAGTAGGCAGCTATTTGCTATTTAGGATGTTTACCTGGGTAGTATGATCCAAATTTCATTTCTAAGGGATCTCAGCTTTCATTTGCCCTTCTTGGATAGTTTCAGTAATGGACCGTTATGTTTTACCTCTGGACATTGGAGAACAAGACAACCCGGGAGATTCCCCCAAGCTCCTTTCATATTCTTCTCTGCACCACCATGTTGCAGCAGCCTTATTCTCTTATATGATGTCAGTCACCCAGAAAAAAACATAGCCTATTTTTTTGCCTGGTTGCCTAATGGGCCCCAAATGTCCAGGTGTCAAACTTAACTTCCAGCCACTGAAGGCACAAGGAAGTTGCATGAGCAGAGTGGTAACTGTCTTGATCTGCCTCCTATCATACTGCTATATTTTCCTCAACCTGCACCTATGATCTCTTGGGGATTTTCCTATGACCAGGTGAGTAAAGGAAAATTTAAGCCTAGGTTATAGATTTCTAGATGCTGGTTCCAGTCAAAGTGGTCTATTACAGTATCACAGCCTGACTTGGACCTACTCCCCCTATGTCTGAGTCCTCTCTGGTATTACCTGTATCTCACATGTTGCCTTCTCTGTGGAATTTAGCTTCTGGATTGCTGTTTTCAAGACCTGCTTTTGTTATTTTCTGTCTCTGATCCAGACTCACACCTCTTTCTGGCTTGAGTCATTGTGTCATTGAAATGTGATTGGATTCATTGTACCTCTGATGCTGCTCTAGCCAATAACACACTCAAAAAACTAACCACAACTTCTGCACAGCAAAGGAAACCATCAGCAAAACGAAAAGACAACACACCAACTGGGAGAAAATATTTGCAAATCATATATCTGACAAGGGGTTAATTTTCAAAATATATTAAGAACTCATACAATTCAACAACAAAGAAAGAATGATGTGATCAAAAAATAGACAGAGGGTATGAACAGACATTTTTACAAAGAAGATATACAGATGGCCAACAGGCACATGAAAACACATTAAACATTACTAATTATTAGGGAAATGCAAATCCAAACCACAATGAGATATCACTTCATACCTGTCAGAATGGCTATAATTACCAAGACAAAAGATAACAAGTGTTGGAGAGGATGTGGAGAAAAGAAAATCCTCATACACTGCTGGTGGAAATGCAAACTGGTACAGCCACCATGGAAAACAGTATGGAGATTTCACAAAAAAGTAAAAATAGCAATACCGTATGATGCAGCTATCTCACTACTGGGTACTTATCCAAAGAACATGAAATCAACAATTCAAAGAGATTTATGCATCTCTATGTTCATTGCAGCATTATTCACATAGCTAAGACATGGAAGCAACCCAAGTGCCCATCAACGGATGAATGGATAAAGAAGATGTGATATATATATATATATA